>NW_027187707.1:0-66615 GCF_041381155.1 Argopecten irradians | reverse complement strand
ATTCCGTAAGGGAAAGTGAAAACGGAGCAGATAGATGTTTTATTCTCTCATACCTACACGTGTAATACTGGCTGGTATAGTGCAATACACTCATGTCGCCTGAGGCTGCATTGCATGGCTACCCATGCAATAAAGTCTCGTGACGTCACAGGATCAACAAAATTACTATTTTCTTGGAACAATTTACTGATAGTAGTAAAACTGCAATGAAATGCCGAGATATGAGAGAAAAAAACTTTTCCATACTTGAATAAAAAGGATAGGTATATTCTACCATCGGGATAACAAAAAAGTTGTAAAACCCTCGGCAAGACTCGGGTTTTCATAACAGTTTGTGACCCTCGGGTAAAATATCCATATTCGCCATATCCATATATGACAGAGTCTTATAATCCATACTTGCACAGTTACTGATAATAATAAAAACCCAAACTTCTCAACGTTTAGTGAGGATGTTGTTAAAGACAGCACTAACATAGAAAACAGAATAAGGAACACCATCAGGACATAAAACGAAATACATAAATAAATTAGATTAGATGTTCAAAAACAAGATATGCTAAATTCGAGGTTAATAAAAAACATTGTTCTCTGTTGATGCCAGTTCTATATCAAAGTTGTTATTATGTAAAATTCTTAAGAAGCAGAACAAAGATTCTTGTTGCTTTATTGGTTACAAAAACGCTTTTTGACGTTGTTATTAGACATAGTCTATTATTTAAGCTCATAAAAAACAGAAGGTACAATGTTAACTTAAGGATTGAATCTTGCTTTGGTCGATTTATGGAGTTATGAATTGAGTTGGTCTTGAAACAAATTGAATGAACTGCGAAGCAGTTCATGTTGAATTTGTTTCAGGAGCAACTCAATTCATCACCCCATGAAATCGACCAAAGCAATATTCAATCCTTATATTTCAATTTAATTATATTAATTTTTTTGTTGATTTTGCTTTAAAAAAAACTGCGAGTTTCTGGGCTTGTGCAAGTCTACAACGAGAGACGTAAGAAAAGAGTGAGTCATTAGAATACAACTAATTAAACGTAAATAGCGCAAATATTACAATTTGCCATACATTTATTTAGAAACAATTCTATTATCAATGAAACTTAAAATATTTACAATAAATGTAGAAGTGATTGCAAAAATGGTCTGCCGAAGATGCGGAAGTATAATGTGTAGACTGTGTGATACGGTTGTCTCCCGCTTTGATTCAAAATGGAGAGTCGCCGTAACGTGATGGGAACGGCAAGATTATAATAGTTTATTTAGCATTTAGCCTTGATACAAGTTAAACAATTGATTAAAGGTAAATCAACACGCATTGACTTTTATATAGTATTTCTTACCGCCGTTATATTTTTTCATAATTTGTTTGTAACTGAGACGATATAACGTAGTTTCGACACAAGTCACGCAGTGACATGGCACATTTTATTTTTCTTCGGTAGTATGTTGCTGACTCGAACAACACACAAGAGTCAGTAAAACGACACTTCATAAAAATGCTTTGAAAATTGTAGAAATCTATCCGTAATATTTGCACTTTTTTAAACCACCGCTGTTTAGATCTATGCCTAGGCCTAGTAGGAAGCTACACGTTTCAACAATAATCAAAGAGTTTTTTTTATAATTTAATATCTCCATTTTGTAGCAAGTTGTCATATATAAAATATGGCCAAAAATATATTTCTTTTGCTGCAGATTTTTTTTATGCGCAAATTTTAAGAAATAACCAATTTGGTGGCAATTTTGAAAGGTGAATTTTAGGTGACTTTTGGGAGAGGTGAAATTTCACCATTTTTACTTTTAAAAATCCAGTATAATAACAATTAAAGTCAAATAGCTATATTTGATTCATAATAGCTCAAAATGAAGCACAATATCATAATATTTGTATTACATTTTTAACTTTGTAATGAATTCCTGTTTCCAAAAATCTGTATAAGAAAACAAAAAATTGTCATCAGAAAATTTTGATTTTTCACCAGAGTAGATCCTTTAAAGTTATACCGGTAAATAGATTGTAGAGTGAGGAATGATGTAAAGGTATGAATCACAGTCGAGAAAACGCTTGAATTGTTACGTTTGACTTTCACTACGTCATCAAATTTCAAACTGGCGAAGGGCAGGGAAACAATTTGTATTTAAAAAATGGATTTAATTTATAATTTGATTTAACTTAATTTTACACAAAAAATATCACGTAATAAATATCTTTACGTAATGATATGGTATATTTAATTGAGGATAATGTGGTTAGATTTTGAATCGAGGGCAGCGAGAGCCGTCATATTGCCCCATAATAAAATTTACTTACCCCCTATAAAGTGTTAGGGGGTCACGTGACGGCTCTCCGCAAATAATTTTGGGGAACATTCTGTATGAGGTGCGATGATATATTATATGCATGTATATTTGTTGATAATATTTTGTATGCAGTCCCAAGTAATACTTCATGACCATGAATGTCTAGTTATAATTATCCGTTTGTTATAAATTCATGGCCATGAATAAGAGTATATATTTTTTTTTCATTGCAATCAATGATACCAAAATGCTGATTAAATTAAAATTAACAAGTAAATATATGCATTTTTTTGGAAATATATTCATGACCAGATTAAAATACCATGGATTTTTAACACTTTAATGGTCAAATTTATCCGTTTTTAATGTTTTGTTATCCGTATATTAATTATAAGTTGTAAAGGTGTTTTCCATGTGAATATAATTGGGTAAAATCATTGTTATTTCATCAGCAATTACTGTCCACATCAATAATAGTATTGATACACAACATAGCCAGAAAAGATTTTTGATAATCCTATCATCACAATATATGTATTTCGCTTAATACATGTTTCCAATTAATTGATTATTGAATATTTAATATAAAATATATCAACAATTTAAACGTAAGGAAAGTACCAAAAGCCCGAAATTTACAATTAAAGGGGCAGAGCACGTAAATAAGGCGACGTAATTGATATCCGTTATGTTGAAATTTGTATAACAATGTACAACAATATATTACTTACTTAAAATAGGAACTGGTATGTATGATATACTCACCTTTTTAGGGTCTGCCTCATGGCTCAACAATATCTTCACGATGTCTATATGACCTCCCTGTGCTGCCGACGCCAACGCCTTCAAAAGAGAAGATTCTACATCGATGATAAAATTCAAATATGAATTGATGGTTTATTCATTTTGCTACGACTCACATTAGATGTTGCCTTTAATATATCTAATGTTAAAATGTTGCATTTTATAAAACCCCGTGAACGGGGATTACATAAAAGAAAACTCACTTCCCATTGTCTCACAGCGGAGCAACGTGGACAGACTATATACGATCAGCAACTCGTTTTCCAAAAATGGATAGTTTTTTTTCTGAATGTCGTAAACTTTCTAAAATTATCCAGAAATTGAAATATGAAAATTATATTTCAAATATTGAATTTCACATGAAAGACAACTCATATTCTTAAGTTCTATAAAAGATGGTGATATCCCTGACGACATGATCAATTCTACCTCATCACTGTCAAATGACACTGAATCTGTCGAGTTGTATATTATTTTTATTCAAAGTGTTTTAAAGCCGAAAAAAAGTTGATAAACTTGCCATGTATCGATTCAGCAACTAATTTAAATTTACGATTTCGTTCGATGACTTTGATATGCACCGATGTGGCAAAATACGTCTAAATGCAAATCCAAATAAGGCATATATGTATACATCGAGTATAGTTTTTTTTTATGACCGCATTTACAGTGCTGTGAACATAGTACATAGGTCAGATCACAAAGCGAAATTGTGTTCAACAATTTTATTTCACATTTAAGTTATTACTACAATAGTAATACAAAGTGATTTATACAAGTATGTTTCCATATAAACATGCATAGGACAACAACAACGGTTTGTCTGTCCATTTCAATAATTCACAGCTTAATTCATTACTATAAATTACTGAAGAAAAAATAGCATGCACAGTGATATCACATATAACTTATTCAAATAAGGCTTGTGCATGCGATGGTGCAATTATGTCTATCGATTGCTATTTTTACAGATTGTGCCAATGAACCCCCTTATCTGAAATATATTTAACAGATGAACTGGAGCAGTGATTTTCAAAAACAAGTATCGTTAATTGAATTATATAAAGCAGGGAAATGGGAAACGTCTCAAACTATAGACCGTGACATCATTAAGCCAGTAAGACAATAAGTAAAGTTGAAGTTAATGATGCAACACCTATACTCAAAAGATGGAAATAATGTTGGAGAATATATGGGTAAAAAAACAAAAAATGAGAGGTAGATAAGTAGCAATCCATCGGACCCATGCGATCTAGATTTTAAACGGAGAGAAACGCTAAGGACTTATATTTATAAAGGATGTACTCATTGATTTGAAGCCACGAATTAAAAATGCAAATTAAAAAATTGTATCCGTTATTCAACTTATCGTCTGTAGGAAACTGAATCGAAGCGGCAACTCTAAAATCCGGGAGTGAAAACCCCGGATGACGTGATATCAGCCCGGGCCGATAAACTGATATCAGCCCGGGCTGATATCATATTATGACGTCATAATGTGAAATCAGCCCGGACGCTGATATGACGGCACGGACAGCACTAGTATCGCATGGGCAAAACGTTCATTATCAAAGACAAAAGTGTGATAATCATATGTACCATACGCATATTTTTCACATGTAAATATAAATCTTGCGATTCTCATGTGTGAAATAAATGACATGTAAATCGCATGATAATTTTATGAGAATGACGTGAAATTTTCATGCGAAAATCATGCGTGTCAAAAAATCATATGATTTACGCATGAGATCCATGTGAAAATTGCCACGCAAATACAAACTTTGAAAGAAAGACCACTTTGTATGATGGCGACAATACGACATTTCAAAATCGGTGATCACGTTACTGTTGGAATATTGGGAAAAGGGAGAAACCATCGATACATGTACACCCATAGGAAGATATTTTATGTTAAAATTTAGTTACTTTTGTTCAATCGTCAGCGCAGCGAAGCATGAAATATTCCAGAGAGAAGAAGATGAGGAATTTGATTTCCCTCGATTTTGATATTGGAAAACATTTACTTAACTCAGGCAGAAATGTTTTATTACATGATGTTATGAATCACGCTGGCCACCATGAATTCCATACGCATACCCCACCCCTTAGGCAACACCTAAAGCACCCGTTCATTTTGTGGCCATCGACGACAAAGAAGTCAAACAATTCCTTTCCGAAACTATTATATTAAACTGTCATCTTAAACTATTTTACGTATATAAAAATTATAAAAAAAATAAAGAAACTCAACAAATACCAGCCGATCAATCCAACTAATGCATGTCATTTTTTTATAATGTGTACGTCATATAGTCGACAGCGAGTACCAGACTAGGTATTTTCGAGGAAATACGTTCGGTTTATTCGAGTGGTACCTGAAACGTCATAGATACGGATCGAAATTGTTCCGAAGCTTCCAGTTTTCACGTACTATATACTGTTCGGTTTACTTACACGCTACACTTAGATGAGGGAAGGAGAAGAACACAGAAAATAATGCTGCGGAGATATCCAGCTGGAATATGGCCATGTCTTGAACGAGAGTTTTTACAATTTGATAAATACCAAAACCAAAACTAGAACCGGTATCAACACAAATACAAGAAGTTCAAAACCAGGTATGAACGCTGAAATCGACAGTTACAGGTGTATGTAGAGACAAGACTAACTGATTTCTGTGACGATTATCATTCCTTCTACATAAGCACGGTCACACCACCAAAACGCCACACCAGAATGATCAATGGTGTCTAAGAGTATATTTTTTGGAACATTATTATTATTACTAATGTGTCCTCGTGTTAAAAACGCAAAACGTGTTAACTTCGTAGACACAAACGGACTTTTCATATACCTTCACAAATCAGATTGGCATATACTCAACCATTTTAATTGGCTTGATATGTATTTAGTTTATTCAGGTATTCAACGAACAACAATTCTTAAAAAACAATGGAAAACAGTATATTGGACCACTGGAAAAAACAAATGATAGAAGAAGATATGAATCAGCCAGAATAGGGCTGTTATAACAGACAGATGACAGCGCAATAATGTCAGCCATAACAGCAAACAGACACTCAGGAAAACATCGCAAGACATTATTAAGCCAGTAATACAAACGCTAAACTTGTGTTAAAAGTGTGGCATGCATTCCCTTACATTCAAACGAAGAATGCATATCAAAATGAAGAGGTATACTTATTGAGCATGAATGCCAAGTGACAAGACAAACTGTGTAACTTGAACATTGATAGGATAATATGAGCCCCTATAAATTACATTCAGTCATGTATCTTATAAGTTGATTGGAGAGGAGAGTACCCCATCCAAGTATACCAAGTATGTGACTGATGTGGCAGGTGGTTAGGACTCCCCGATATATTACCACAACCCTCCCATCTGTGAGTCGAGAGTTGAAATCCATGTGGGGCAGTTGTTAGTGACGGACCGCTGGACGGTGTTTTGTACTGGTTCTTTTCTGGTTGTCCAGCACTATTAGGTGTGCTGAGTCCTTAAATGACATTGGTTTGTTAAAACAAGCAAAACAAACCAACTCAACCACTAATTAAGTGTGCAGGACGGAGGAGGTCATTGGTACCGAAATATACAAAGTCCACATTAAAGACATCATCAACACTGTATAAAGACTTGAGTGTTGCGCTCACATGTGATCACAGGTGTATGTAGAGACAAGAGTAACTGACTTCTGTGACGATTATCATTCCTTCTACCTAGGCACGGTCACACACCAAAACACCACACCCGAATGATCAATGGTGTCTAAGAGTACATGTTTGGAAAATTATTATTATTACTTATGTGTCCTCGCGATCGGAACCCAAACCTTGTGCAAATTTCGCTCAATACCAGTTGATTGCGTTACGCCAAACATATTTCAAAGTGCAACAACAGCTGGTGGATTGAACTTTTCAGTCATGCGACCATAACATTTAGGCTTACATATGTGAACACAACAAAATGTAGTTCGTAACAGATATTGATGTAATTAATCTGTTAAACCAATTCACTGTTTTTGTTGACACACAAGTAAACAACAAAAAAATTAAAAACCATTCATTATATTAAGATTTTAACTTACTATTTCTTTTAAATTAAGATTCTGTTTTTTCGACGTTATTCGATTGATGTAACAGCCGGTCAATTGATGGAATCCCGGAACAGCTGGCTCAAATTTGGCGGAAAATGTTGTCAAGTTCAGAAAGTACATAAAAGATAGTTCCACAATAACATTATCTTTTTCATTCCATGGATGTGATATTTCTCAAACATTTATTTTCCGAAATATGATTTAAGATATCCATTACATGTAACTTGTTTCATTGAAGAATTAAAAAAACATAAACAATATAGGCTAAATCCGATTCACATTAACACTCCTTGCAGAAGTCAGTGTTCCGGTGTATGTATTCTTGCGCGACAACCGACTGCTTTTATACAAGTGCAAACGATTTCCAAGTTGGTAAAGTTAAATAACGAAGAAAAATCTGTTATGTAAATATACATGTATATCAAACTAACACATTAATTTCATAAATGGAGATACGTTTTTAAAGTTTATATCACTCGACAAGCATCGTGCTGTAAACTATTAAAATTGTATCCTCGAGTTAAGATATCCCTGTCTATTAAAAACAGGGTTGACCTGTAATATTAGTCGTTTACTGGGGTAGATGTGACAGCTTACAAGCGCTAGACCGTGATTTGACATAGTCAGTTGTCGTAAATACAAGCGACATTCAATTCGATTAATTGAACTTCCACTAGTTATGTTTAATTGAGCGGGAAAATAATCAAGAAATGGTGCCCAAAAAAATGAAACATCAAAATGAAATTTTGAGCGATATTCACAGGAGCGTTACTCCTTATATGTTCAGGACGCTAATCCGCTGTCTACCAAGGGGGCAATTTCTTTTTCACGATCAAGCTGAAGCAATATCAGCCTAAACATCAAATTACGAATGCCGAAATATCTGATGATGCAGAACCAACCTACGCTACATCGTTTAATGCCAGACAAAGATGCGAGTGAACATTTTCTCAACATTGATCATAATCATGTTACAGAAGACGTTACTGGGGCCTCTCAACATTATGCATATCCCATGCAAGAGCTAACAGGAGTTTTTGTTTCTGGGGAATTGAGTTGGTTACGGAACGGCAAATATTCAAGATGGTCATGGTGTACATAATACGTCTTTACAAATGCAAATTCGTTTATCTACTAGTAACACATTTTAATACGAGGCACTTGACGATGGCAGGAAAGAAATATGAATAGATAAACCAACATAAAATATCATTAACCACAGATACAACCAAGTTATTATGAGAAGATCGCGAACAGATGTACCTGACATCTACTTTCAACGCCATAATATGATTGCATGAATATCAGTTTTAGTAAATAAACATGCTACCATAATATAACGAGTGTAACCTGGATCAGACATACAGTGATTTAGTATATGTAGGGGTCGGGAATGCATACAGCGATAATTCGTTACACCCTGCCCAAATGCCTAGGGGCTACCATAGTAGTCACTAAGTATTGACTAAAAACTACTAAACTATCACTGTGTGGAACTGTTGTTTAAGTGTTTCAGGTGGGTAGAGAAAACCTCTAGTCACTTGTATGGACAATCGCAGTAGGAGCAATGCTGCGACACCCCAATAACTCCTGTCCAGGTACCCGGTGTCAAACGAAAGAAGTATATCATGATTATATTACAAATGTACACCGTCATCGTCGGGGGAGGGGATGGTGGGTTTGTTCCAAGCATTACTAAGCCAGTAATACAAACTCTAAAACTGAGTTTGAAGTGTGGCATGCATCACATACACTCAAATGAAGAATGCATATCAAAATGAAGAGGTATGCTTTTTATGCATGGATGACAATTGACAAGACAAACTGTGTAACTTGGGCATTGATAGGATAATATGAGCCACTATAAATTTAAAGTACATTCAGTAATGTATCTTATAAGTTCATTGGAGAGGAGAGTACCCCATCCAAGTATACCAATAATATGACTGCTGTGGCAGTGGTTAGGATTCCCCGATATATTACCACAGCCCTTCCATCTGTGGGTTGCGAGTTGAAATCCATGTGGGGCAGTCGTTAGGTATGGACCTCTGGACGCTGTTTTGTACTGGTTCTTTTCTGGTTTTCCACCACGATTAGGCGTGTTACGTCCTTAAATGACACTGGTTTGTTAAAACAAGCAAAGCAAACCAAGTCAACCACCAATTAAGTGTGCAGGAGGGAGGAGGTCATTGGTACCGAAATATACAAAGTCCACATTAAAGACATCATCAACACTATATAAAGACTTGAGTGTTGCGCTCACATGTGATGACTTTACCCTTCCTGGAGAGACTACTCGGAAGCAGACATACTAATTCCCATTTAATACAGTCAGCGGGAAATAAACATACTGCAACTAGCAAAAAGGTAGGGTACAGTTAATCAATCCCACCAGTAAAGACCGTGTTACTCTTTTAATGTTTAATGTTTTATTTCCATGTGAATATAATTGGGTAGAAACATTGTTTTCTTACAATATTAAAAACTATCAAGTAACAGCTTTCAGAATCTAGAAACACTACATAAATACATGACAGAGTGCCAGGATTGGTGAACTTGAGTGTTGAGCTCACATGTGATGATTTCACCTTTTCTATATAAAATACAGTAAGCGGGAAATAAACATACTGCAACTAGCATAAAGGTAGGATACAATTCATCTGTTCCACCAGTTAACATCATCTTACTCACTTATCAAGGTGAGATAACTTAAATACAGCAAGTGACACATTTATAATTAGTGCTAGAATCAAATTAAATCACACAAGCTACTGTAATGAATATAATACCGACAGCGATGACACAAAGCAAAGTCTACATGGAAATAGTTGTTGGGATTCATTCAACTACCTATATTACTTTAAATATTCCGCACAACAGTCAGAAGCCTAAACTCTTTTTTTAAATCACATCAAGTGTTTGTCTTTACTGGTGGCAATAGCTGATGCAATTGATTTTGATATACTTATACGTATACCTAACTAAATCTATTCACATAAATTTACGTGCTTCAACAACCGTACAACATTCAAAATATAGGTGTTACTTGTGTCGCACTGAATATTTAACCACTGTACACTTCCTCCGTCTCTGGCGATCCCTAGAAAGTGTTCGTCAATAACCTTTAAAACAAATATGTGACGTATTTCATCAATCCTTCGCGGTAACAAAACTTACGGATAACATATAATACGTGAGTATGAACTGTTATTATTTCGGCAATGGTATGATGTCTAGTTTGTGAATCCTTACATCCTTATGTCATATCCGCCGGTGTTAGCATATACAGACTTCACTAAGCATTTCATTGCTAACACAGATGCCTCTAAAAGAGTTTAGGTAATGAATGTAGCAGAATTAAGCGGCCTATTTATGGAAAATGAGAGATAAACCTTGGTTAACTGAAAGGTGTTAAAAATTATAATTATGTTGATTACAGGCAGGCCCGGTTAATATCAATTCGGAGAAAATGGTAATGCACTTCTTACAAAAACGTATACTAATGGAATGGAATGGAATAATTAATGAACATGGACGAATATTTCCAAGCTATATCTTCCAATGAACCACAAGATAATATAATGTAATGGTAAGTAATTTCTTTCATAACATAAATATGATATAAATCTAGCAAATTATACTTGTAATGAGTTAGATGCCGATATCACGAAGTTTGAAAATTAGATTAGCAATGTTTGTTAATAATGTATATTACCCAAAATCGGGGTCAATAGGTAGCATTGTATCCGTATTTATAAAAATGTGATAGTAATGGTACTAATATCTATAGAGGCATTGCATGGATTAGTTCTTTAAGAAAGCCTTTTACTTGTATTTTAATGGTAGACTTGATATGATGTGAGCCATATTCATAAACAAGATATGCTCAATTCGAGGTTAAAATATATATCAAAGTTGTTATTATGTAAAAGTCTTAAGAACAGAACAACGATTCTTGTTGCTTTATTGGTTACAAAAACGCTTTTGACTTTGTTATTAGACAGCATCTATTGTTTAAGCTCATAAAACAGAAGGTACAATGTTTACTTAAGGATTGAATCTTGCTTTGGTCGATTTATGGGGTGATGAATTGAGTTCTTCTTGCAACAAATAGAATGAACTGCGAAGCAGTTTATGTTGAATTTGTTTCGAGAGCAACTCAATTCATCACCCCATGAAATCGACCACAAAGCAAGATTCAATCCTTATATTTCAATTTAATTGTATTAGATTTTTGTTGATTTTAGTTTTTAAACACATTCCGAGTTTCTGGGCTTGTGCAAGTCTACAACGAGAGACGTAAGAAAAGAATGCGTCATTAGAATACAACTAATTAAACATAAATAGCGCAAATATTACAATTTAACATACATTTATTTAGAAACAACTTATTATCAATGTAATCCAATGAAACATAAAACATTTACAATAAATTTAGAAGTGATTGCAAAAATGGTCCGCCGAAGATGCGGAAGTATAATGTGTAGACTGTGTGATACGGTTGTCTCCCGCTTTGATTCAAAATGGAGAGTCGCCGTAACGTGATGGGAACGGCAAGATTCTAGTAGTTTATTTAGCCTTTAGCCTTGATACAAGTTAAATAACTGATTAAAGGTAAATCAACACTCATTGACTTTTATATAGTGTTTCTTATCGGCGTTTAATTTTTATCATTTGTTTGTAACTGACACGATCTAAAGTAGTTTCGACACACGTCACCGAGCAATTTTATTTTTCTTCTGTAGTATGTTGCTGACTCGAGCGACACACAAGAGTCAGTAAAACGAGAGTTCATAAAAATGCTTTAAAAACTGTAGAAATATGTCTATAATATTTGCACTTTTTTAAACCATCGCTGTTTAGATCTATGCCTAGGCCTCGTAGGAAGCTACATGTAGGCCTTCTTAGGCAAAAAGGTCTAGATAAAATATTTTCTTGCGGGAAAACCGATGTCAAGATACCCAAGTTCATACCCAAGTTCATGAGCAAACGAAACCGGATTTTTTAATTAGTTTCATTGAGTCCAATAAATGAATAATGCACATTTGAAATATTACTGTATAATCCGTTCGCTATACAATGATGTCAAAATTTACGTTCGTAAATATTTACGAAAAAGTTACGCAAAACTTACGAAATTCGTATGTGCGTTTCACAAAGGTGTTCGTAACTTTCCTGCGTAACTTACGAAAGGAAGTAGGAATCCTCGATCCCACTTGCATGCGCTTCCGGTGAAAATGTACCGCTCTCTAACGTGGAGGTAGAAGCAGACGACATTGTTTACAATGAAGACCATAATGCCAAGGAGGCCCAACTTCTCGGCAAGCGAGACAGAGGCTTTGATAGACGCTGTTGAGCCAAAATTGAGTGCTCTTAATGTAAAATTTGGTTTGAACAGCACACATTATTGTACAAGCTGTTCAAAACTAAAAATATGAGAGGAGATTGCCCGAAAGTAGGTTTTAATTAATGTAGCCTGAGTAACTTGTTAGTAGGGATTTTCATCGCTGTAAGTGTAAGTGAAGTGATCACACGTACTAAACAAGGCAAGTAGGTTTTTTTTTGTGAATAAGGATGAAGACCATAAGAGATTCTTTTTCCTCTGGAGAATATTAGTGTTCCCTCGTCCTTTTATTCCGGAAATTTACAAAACCGGTTTAAGAGCTTCCTATTACCGATTTTCATGTTAGATATACGTAATAACAACCGGTCGAAACACCAAGTGCTTGCTATCAGGCTACACAGTATAAGTCGCTGTGGTATCTGGTGTGGCAGTTTTAGCTAAGTATCATTTCAAAGCAAATTAATCTTGTAACCAGTGTTAACAAGGCAACTGTCGTTGTCAACGAATTTGGAGTTAAAAATGAGGCTGTACATTGAAGTTTAATCCGAAACCTGACATTTGGCGAACCCATGTACCCATGCAATTTGGCGAACCCACACCATGAAATTGGCGAACACGTCCCCATCATAAAATTTATAGTTCATGTAGTTATTTGTGATTTTAATATATAAGACTTAATGCATTGTATATTCATGTTCTATCAGATGCTACTAGTCAGTGATCATAAAATGGTACGCAAGAGATTCCAGCCAAGATTTATTTATTTTTAATTTATGTTCATAAAAAATGACGTAGCTCTGAACGTCAGATGGAAGCAAGACTTCTAACAGATGTGAGGTAGGGTGTGAATATTCGTATATAAGTAAATTACATTAGAACATGTATTCTCATATTCCCATGAAATATCAATATGTCGGTCTCGTGGTTTGTTGTTCCATACCGAAAAAGTAAAAACAAGTGATTTCTAGAATAATTTCCGGTTCAATACTGAAAAATACAGATTATTGAAATATTTAAATCAGCTTTTAAAATGATTGAACATTTGCCGTGTAAAGTCACAACGGGCTCGGAAGATGTTTTAGAATTATATTTAATTTTTACACAAAATTATTACAGATGTTATACCTTGTAAAATATATCAAAGTGCGTGTGAAAAGTATATAGCATGTTACCAGATATATATCAACGTCGACTCAAGTATGCAATATTTAGGCCAGTGATAAATTGAATCAGATACACAGAAGAAATTAACATAAATACCTAGTTAATTAAATTTGAAAACAAACGAAACTTGATGGGTACATGTAAGCCAACTATGGGTACCAGCTCACCAAATATTTTGGGTACGACTTCGCCAATTTTGGGTACAGGTTGGTGGGTACGAGTTGGAATGGGTACGGGTTAACTATACCCCCCCCCCCCCCCAAAAAGAATTGGTGTGGTCTGACATGAGCTTTTTATAATGCCTTGAACATTATTCAGTTTTAAGCACTAAGCATTAAACACACTATTTTTTAGAAAGTTTGAGATATCTTGTCATACTCATATTGGTGATTTGTACATTACATAAGCATATAATCCATATCATCAGAATATTTATTTTTCGGTTAGATTTATGCCTGTGCACAGTAATATACTGATATACATGATGTAACAAGATGTAATCTATGTAACAAAACCCCGGATAGCTCAAACAGCTATTCGTCGAATACCCCTTATTCCTCGAACAGAATTATGTCCCCGTTTCATCAAATACATAGTATTTACCCATGTATTCGTCGAACAGGTGTTCAGCCCTTGAGATTTTTTTACCTGTGTCACACCTGACTGCACCGACCGACATGGATAATTGCTCACGATCTTGTGTTTATACAGTTGGCGTGTCGAGCCTTTAGGTAATTAAGAGATTAACGGTGTCATTATTACCTACCTACACGATCGCAAGTAGTTGTTTGATGCTAACTTTATTTGAATATTTCAGAAAAGGCATTAAGTTATTGATGTTTCTCTCGTAATAATCTTCGCTGTAAATACGGAAGTTGTTGATCCGTGTTAATAGAAAGTACGCATTGTGAAATGACAAAAGAGACGGAATATATTGCTGACGTCCGCCTAATTATAAAAGTTTTTTTTTTTTTGAATTTCTTTGTTGGTTTCATTCGACAGGCTAACACAATGCTATTTATCGAAAGATGTAAACGATATCAAACGATATATGCAAAGAATGTTGAAAGATAGGGTAATTTAAAATTCCATTGTCGTGCATTGTTTGTCATAGTTTGAGACCGGACATTTTGACTGTTGATCATGACCAACCTAGGATGAGTCGAATACCCCGCATTCCTCGAACTATTGACCTGGTCCCTGCTGTTCGAGTTATAGGGGTTTTACTGATGTACATTATATAAACAAGATGAATTGTACCTTGTATCCCAGATGTACAATTATTACATTTATATATGAAGCTAACCAAACTTTAGGCGGCAGAACACAGTATATTTGGACAAAATATGAAAATAATGCACATGCATTAGAAATCTAGATACATACATTTAATCCAAAGGATTATCTTTGGTATAATTAAATTTTGACCAACCATTTGCAAGGTTTTACATTTACTTATTTTGACATGTACATGATTTATGTTGATACACTAGAGTAAACAGCACATCCTCCTGCATAAGGACAGTAAAGGAACTAAGGAACTAAAAAAATGGGCTGATACGCAGTCAGGGGTCCGGAAACGCGAAACTCAAAAAAGTAGAGCTTGGGCAAAACAGGTGGTGGTCCTGCACCAAAGCCATTAGAGCGTTAGAGGAGAAAGTATGTAAAAAATGTTCTTATAGAGAATCTTGCATATGTGGCTAACTTATATGAAATTTAGACTTGTGGGATATCAAATTATTTAACTTGTTTTAGCAAATTTCATATAATATAGCCACAAATGTAAGATTCTATTTATCACATAAGTAGTATTTATGTAAATATAGACAAAACTTTCAATTTCATTTTTAAGAGTGGCAAACCTCTGATTTGACGTTTCTGTTTACCGAGACAATCATGCTACGTAATATTTTAATCATAACATCATTTTTACCTGTGATATCACAATAGTGTTATTATAAAACTTGTGTCTTACGATATTATGACATGGCTGAACGGTTCAGTTATGTGATACATATATTTATACAAGTTTACAATTAATGGTTAATTCCTATAATTCCTATCTACAAAAAAGATGTAATGAACCTTGGTGATTTTATAACCTTAAGTCAACAAGTAGCTACATGTAGTTGGTCAAACTATAGTTGTTCTTAATTAAAGTATTTAAGTTCAATTCTTCATGGCATTGAGACAAAATAACAGAAGAATTGTTTTATGAAAATTATATTATTTTTATTAATTGTACTCGAGATTCTTGAACTTTTACCTTTTTATGTATCTTGATAATGTAAGTGAACTATATTTTTTTATTTTTCAGGTTTTGCCACTAACTTGCCCCGTAATGATTGATGGCATTTCCGATGGTTTGGAGACAGGTAATACATGAAATTGAAAATATGAAATTAAATAGTTTGTAAATAATGTCAAATAAGGTTAAAACTGTGAGACATTCTAGCAATGTAATAAAGCATTCAGATCTGTTTATAACATTTAAGCATTGATGTCACTATTTTTTAATTTTATCGGGGTATGAAAAAAAAAATGTTTGCAAACTGTGTGAATCCGCGTAGCGGATTCTCACAAAAGTTTGCAAACAATTTTTTTTTCATAACCCGATAAAATTAAAAATAGTGACATCAATACTTATAATTAATTTTATACTCTATTTGATAAAATGAAGTATGTTTAAATGTAACATTATAGTGGTTTTTCAAGGGATTCTTTTTTCCGAATCAATACGCAACGTCAATGTCTCTATTGTGACGTCACGATAACGTCGGGGTTTCGCGCCATTCTCGGATTTTTTTTCATAGTGGTATGCAAAAAAATATTGGCCAATCAGAAAGCCAGATTTGGTATGAAAACAAAGAAAAAATAATTATATACATGTACAATAAAATTCTTTTGTGGTTTAAACGTTTGTATGAGATCAATACATTGATTTTTAAATTATAACAATTACTATAGTGAATTAATTGAACATTACTTAATCTGCAATTCATGTTTTGAGGTTTTGTATGTGATTGAAGATCATTGCCATTCTTTTTATTAATTTTAATGTCATTCAACCTCTGAAGGATGAAGTTAAAATTTTAATATACTGCATTAATGAAATCTTATAACCATGCGGTAAATATATATACTTTTATCATAGATGTTGGTGGCGTTGAAAATGATTCTGTTACCGCTAAAGGAGACAACAATGACAATGGTGGCATTGCGAATCAGATGGGTAAGGACATTTGTATTTTCTTTATTGCTTGAAGTGAATCTTTAGGTCCAAAGATATATACGATCAAAAATTGAGACTTTTACAGACAAACAATTAATGTAATATATATAACATGGCAGAACTGTTATGTAATAAATGATATTACCAGGTAAACATGTTCTTTAATGCAAATATACAGTGTATCTACATAGTATATCCATGCACAAATATCAAGAAAATTAGATGAAAATATAAAGTAAAATTGAATCATTTGATTGCGTGTATTCCACATGCACTCAAATGAATTTCGTCTGCGAAAATAATCATCCAAAGTTAAAAATAGCATCTTATTTGATACACCGCAATTCTCCATAATCACTCATACACAGTCTCACACTCAAACACACACACCTGATGATAACATTTAAACATATTTCACACAATGTTTGTTTTTGTAAACTTCAAATTAAATGTATTGTCATTTATAGCCGAGTTTCTACTGTTTTATATAGAGACGAAATTAAATGTTTATGTTTTCTTTCTATTAATAAAAGTTATGTGATGAATAGAATCTTACACTCGTGACTATGTGATACAAAATTTATCGAACATGTAAGCCTTAAGGCTTGTTGAATATCAAATAATTGAACTCATTTGATAAATTTCATCACATAGCCACTCATCTAAGATCCTCTATGTACAGTTTTGCACCTTGATGTTTGATGTGTTATGGATTGATGCATATGGAAGTGTATGTATGTGTTCTATGTAAAATGTTAGAAAAAAATACAAAAAAGTGAGATATATAACTGTCCTATACAACATATGTAGAATCTAAATATATAATTACATGTGTCTGCATTTCTGATATGAAATATAGCACTTGATTCCGGATACACAACAGCTATCGAGTGGGTGATGTGCTTATTGTTAAAAACAAAGTTTTCAGGGGTGTGATTTTCTGTAAAAAAATCATTTCTTTTTCAATATTTATTTCTTTGGTTACCACGAGTTTCAAAGGCTTGAAAATCATAAATGACGCACGCATATCCACAATTTAACTGCGATATACATGTAGGCTAGCTGTGTTTATAAACCATGGGCCATATTTTTCAAAACTCTACAAAATCTACAGTATATTGCTACCGTATTTAACTCTGGTTTCTCGTTTCTTTCACTCACTAGGTTTTATTTACCTATAGAGCGTACATACATTATCACAGATATTCTTTATGATTACAACAGACGTGAATGATCATGGTATTAATTGTTTTTTACGAAATTTTCTACGTATTTTATGAACTTTTATGAGCACAGACAATTGCGTTTGGTGGAAGTAATAGCGCAAATCCCTGTGGTATACTAGTTTGTATGTACGCATGCGCTGGCGTCATGTTTACCTAATCTCGGCGCCGACACCTTGGACGTTGATGGCATGGTACCCATTCCTACATACATATACATGCTCGATTCTGCTGGGGGATAAGTCGACAGCGCCGACAACGTTCGGAAATTGAGCAATATCATAAAATGCCTCTGTGGTGCGTCAGATCATGGAATGATCGGGGAAACTGATGGCGTTGCCTTTCTTCTGTATCACCGCATCTCTCACACAAGTCACGATGCGGCTTACAGAAGACCGACTCACGCCATGAGTATCTCCGATCTCTGAAAGGAACCCTCCTTTAGCAAAATATCGCAATGCAACGAGGACTTGTGTCGATGGCGATATTCCAAGCGAACGATATGTCTGTGTTGTAATCAATGGCTCCAAATCTTGTGTTAATTCAATGATGCTTCTTCTATCCAAACGATATCTTGAAAAATATCTACATCGTCCATTACATATAATACCATCGTTCTGTCCCTAAACACTCCTTCTCTAGAAAAGGATAGAAAAGGTCTAGTCACTGGTCACTCTAAATTGCTTAATAGTTTCTGGGCTCTGTCCCTAAGAATACTGTTTAGTTGCTGGGGTTATTACTTAAAGGTGGTTCGATACTGTTAGGTCTAAAAAGTTCCCCTCGTTTCTTTCTTTAAAATTTGCCCATTAAAACATTGGTTGAGAAACTGTTTTTAACGGCTTTTATTTGAAATGTTACCAAGTGGTTTTGGAAATACTGTAATCTGAATCACCCCACTTTACAGCCTGTTTTACTTAAAATACAAGTTTACACACACATTTTCAAAGCTTGGTAATTGACTGCAATATTACATACAACAACATATCGTATCTTTGATATGTAAGTTTATATGGACATCAATGACCTCAATTTCGTATCCACTCTTAAATATACATTGATTGCGAAATTTTTTACGCAAATGCGCATAAATGAGGCCTAATAGAGGTCATATTTCCATTTAAATTTTAACTTAAATACATAATTTCAAAAAACGATGTTGTTTAATTTTCTTGAATTTGTGTCTACTTAATAAGACCGTCGTATGGGTTACGCTGAAAGAATATAAAGAATATTGACCGAGGGTTTTTTGAGAAATTAGCCTTTCTATAGTCCTACCTCCTAAAAATAACTTTTTTCACAATTATTTATGTAAAGTATATCTTATATAGTCAGCATTATAAAGTGTAATAGCCTTATTAAACAAATTGTTATAACTGTTAATTTAATATCACGATACCATCAATTTAGCATTTTACAAATCTAAGAAATGGCACAAATAAGCCATCACTTTCCCTGGATATGATATTTGAAAAATAAATTTGGAAAATTCCGTCTAAAAATTCCACTACATTGATCCCTTACAATCCTTTGACAATCCATAATTTATATTGTTTTAACGTAAAAAATGTTTCATCAACATCAATCTTCCAATCGTCAAGATATCTTCAATAGCCGTTATAGACAAATATTCAAGCATAAATTTGAATTTTGGCACCAAAATTATAGCCTTGAAAAGCATCTACAACTTCAACCCGATCAAAACAATGTCGATAAAACCGATTTCATCATTCACAACTATACGTCTTTGTAAATGTTTCGAGAAGATACTACTATACGAAGTAAAATAAAACAGATGTTTGGATCCTCAAGATTATCTGTATTGTAAGTAAGCATACAATGTATGTACATATACGTCTAAGAAAAACAATCTTGATCTACGTTCAGCTGACTAGTGAAGGAAAAAATAGGTCTTTGCCTGCATAACCTTTGGACGGCCGTAACGTATTTATGCGTAATTATCCATTTGCCCCATTTCATGCACCCTTCTGGGGCCCCACTGAAGCCATTGGAAACTAAATACTAGTTTTTTGAAAAGGAGATGTTCATCCCTATATAGCATGTCAATATCGATTCGGTCATTGCATTAGTGACTCACAAATCACCTTTGAACATGCCCTAATAAGTCAAAAATTGAGGTTTGAAATCCGAATTTTAGTGTGTGCCCGGAAACCTGTCGTTGTGAGCTTAATTATCAAGATACAGACATGCAGATGGTCTTTAAACGATAGAAAAGATATCAAAGTAATAGAAAATAGAGAGAAAGGGAAAAGGAAGGGGAAAATAGCACCGATTTCAAAAAAAAAAAAGTCCCACGCGCAGGTTTCTGCCTCCCATGACCCGTGCGTGGTGACCTTTAGGGGACTTCCGGTGACTGTTTTTTGCTTTTTGTAGTGTGTACTGTATTGTTATCATGAAAATGGCATCAAACCGAAATCTAGATGCAAACTGCTTTCATAGATGACATTTGTAATAACCTACTATGAAAATTGAGTCAAGTTCGAATCCTGCCGGCCGTCGAAAGGATAAACATGTTTTTTTTTTATATCAAAAATATAATACTGTTTTTATATTAATTTTTAAGTATCATATAGTCACAATTTAACGAAGATGGACTGAAATTGTTAACAATCTAAGCTAACCAATTGATTGTTTATGAAATCACATTTTATTCAGTACGAGAACGTATCGACATATATCCTACCGTGCCAACTTTGATTTTCACCAGCTTTCCGCAAACAAAACTAAGTCCAATCTCAACAAATACGCCGTGGTCAGAGCGAACGGCGCATTCTATCACTGTTCGGAACGTCCCTAAAACTGACAGGTATTTTCCTATCGAATAGCAGATTTCACACCTATGAGCACACTACTTCCTGAAATAACTACGGAGAGGGATATTGCATGCAGTCAATTCCATGTGCAAGGCGGAGAAGTTAATAGTTTGACCAAGGATGTTGTTGTTATATAATTTATTATTGACAGCCTTATTGGGCTTTTAGAATGGAAAGGTATTGCTTGTTTGTATCTATACGTAAATATTACAACAGGGACGAAGATCTGTCTCATTCAGCCTGTAAAGTATCGAAAAGTTCAATCCGAGAGAAAACACAATCTCATTCTCCTAATGCTTCTGATGTTAAATCGGTCTTTAAAAAAATATGATTTGGGCCAATTCAGATTTTTAAGAGGCCGATTTAAAATCATAAATCTTTGGACTAATATTGTAATCAATTACATACATAATATTGAAGCAAACCTGTCCTAGGATATGCTGATATCGAAGACTGAAACATATATCTATATCTGTATTTAACTATGTGAAATAAAAAGTAATTGTTACTATTGTTTTCAATTTCATTTTTTTTTTAATTTTAATTATATTTCATAATCCGTATCTTTGGTCACGTCCTTGCCGTTAATTAGTCATTAGCGTCCAGACGGTCATGGTGATTTATCAGAAAATTATGAAATAAGACTTCGGGAGCATAACAGCCCTAGAATGATGCACCATATATGGCTCACAATCACACAAATCAATTGTTTGCCGGGAAGTCTATCTAGGTCGAAAGTCAGGTGGTCAACGGACGATCAAAATATTCAAGTACCACCACCACTAACGTGGAACAAGTATGACCCAGCAGATTATGGAGCGAAAACACAACCGATGGTATCAATAGCATATTTCAACATGCGCATCATTATTTTGCTTTTCGATATTGCTGTTGGTGGAAATTAAGACTAAACATATCTCGGATTAGTCTGCCAATTTAGATCATTCAACCGTCATAAGAAATAAACGATGGTCAAGAAAGAACACAGCTTCAAATCCTGAAACGTGTGCCTTCCTGTACATTAGATAAATTGTAAATCTGCTTTCTATATTTGTGTCTTATTTCCCATTCCAATTTCTAAAGAGGTGAACAACTACACATTTGTCGTCTCTCGGTTCCGTTACGCTGTATGTTCTTGGGTAGGTTTTGGAAGATTTTCACCATACAAACGCAATGTGTTCATTCACATTCATATACAGATATTCCCAATCCTTTTCTGTTTTCGTAAAATCCATTCCCTCTATGCTCTGTCAAATCTAATGCTAGTAGTATTAATTTGTACACTAGGAATGAATATCGATTAAAAAATAGTGAACCTATCTTGAAATAAGCAGAGGAACAAAATGATGAGCAGTATTGAAACAACTCTTAAGTTTACCACCGGAAAAAATAGTATCATAGCATCAGAGGATGTATCGATGGTCTAATTTGAAGTTACAACGCCGAAGAAATGCAACATTGTGTTTATATAACAGTAACTATATTAAAATCAAGGATTAACTTCAATTTTATTTTTTGCCGCACGGCCAATAGTAAAGTACTGCAATGTAATTATGACGATGTCAGGAAATGTTAGACGATCCCCGTTATTGAACAAAATATTTTATTTATTTTCTTATTTTGGATTTTTAGGATGCAGGGATCAGTGTAGCATTTACGGTTAGATAACATCTGTCGCGACCCTATAAATTTTAAAACGCATTGGACTATTACAGCGTAAAACGTAGAATATACATACTTGTTGCTCTAGAATGATAACCACAATAAACAAGAACGATTTTCTCATTACCGGCTAATGTAAGGAATCACTTAATGGAATATTGTATCTAACCCGTTTTAATGGAATTGTAAGGATATAATTTGTATCATTTTTATAGTAATTTGATGTCTTTGTGTACCTCTCCGTCACCCCTCGATTGAGCGTAAAAGTTATACATATCAGATAACTAATTTGGAAAATATTGCTTTAGTTAATCGTGTGTTTGCTGAAATCAGAGAATAGTTTCAGTTACACAATCAGACACAGTTTTATAAAATTTGATTCATGATAGTTCAAACTGATGATATCTCTTCAAACTATGGCATGAACATGTATATATATAACAAACTATATTGGGTGATTCCAGTCATACGAAAACTTTATCATCAGAGAACATGTAGCATTATTGGTATATATTGAAATATTAAAATCTTCCAGATTGCATGTCTTGTGTCTAAGACATTCGTGTAGTACGTCTCCAGGGCAAAAGTGTACATGTGTATGAGCTGTCAGCGACGTAACAGTCTCGTTGTAGATAAATTCCTCGTTTATATATAATGTTGCACCGACATTTATGCTCCGTATCAATATCGTATCTATTCTGACAAACAGGTACACAGCAAATTTCCAGTCTGCTTATAAAAGAGGGTTTAGAGAGACAGAGGAGCAGCGCCCCATCTTGGGGTCAGGACCATTTCGGCACACAATGGCTGGCACGGCATAAATTGTGTGTTGTATTCATATCTAAATATGTATGGTTGATACAATATACATATCTATATATATCAGCAATGACAATAAAATATCGACGACAATATTGGAAGTCAAGTCTTCATCGAAACAAGCAACCATGAAGCCTACAGCCTACCCTATAGCACCTAAAGACACAGTCAACTAACTTTGATAAATCACATTCAACTTTAGAATATTATACTGGCGCCGTGACGTGCGACGGGAACCTGGATTTCGCGGACGGCATCACTTCATAGAGCTACGCCACTATTATGATCTTCAGTGCCACATCATCAGTCACAAGAATACAGCAGTAGCAAAAATCATCCATCCCATTACAACGACCGCCAGCAACACTACAATGACCACAACAACTACCCTGAACGAACGACTAATAGGAAGGAAGATATATATATATATATATACTTGTGTAAAGTATATCTTATATAGTCAGCATTACAAAGGGTAATGGTCTTATTATACAAATTGTTATAACAGTTAATCTAATGTCACGATGCCACCGATTTGGCATTTTACAAAGCTAAGAAATGGCAAAAATAAGTCCCTGGATATGATATTTGAAAAATAAATATGGAAAATTCCGTCTAAAGATTCCACTACATTGATCCCTTTGACAATCCATAATTTATATTATTTTAAGTTAAACATGTTTGAAAAGCGTCTACAACTTCAACTCGATCACAAACAATGTCGATAAAACCGATGTCATCATTCACAACTATACGTCTTTGTAAATGTTTTGAGGAGCTATTACTATACGAAGTAAACTAAAACAGATGTTTGGATCTTCAAAATTACCTGTACTGTAAGTAGGCAAATTTCCATTTTTGTCTAAGAAAAAAAATCTTGATCTACGTTCAGCTGATTAGTTAAGGAAAAGATAGGGCTATGCCTGCATATAAATGGTTTTTTTATATCAAAAATATAATACTGTTGTTATATTAATTTATAAGTATCATATAGTCACAATGTAACGGAGATGGACTGAAATTGTTAACAATCTAAGCTAACCACTTGATTGTTGATGAAATATCATGTTATTTAGTACGAGAACGTATCGACATATATTTACCGTGCAAACTTTGATTTTCACCCGGTATCAAGCTTTCCGCAAACAGAACTAAGTACAATCTCAACAAATACGCCGTGATCAGAGCGAACGGCGCATTCGATCACTGTTCGGAAAGTCCCTAAAACTGGTAGATATTTTCCTATCGAATAGCAGATTCCACACACAGGAGCACACTACTTCCTAAAATCACTACGGAGAGGACGATTGCATACAGTCAATTCCGTGTCCAGTGCGGATAAGTTAATAGTTTGGCCAAAGATGTTGTTGTTATATAATCCATTACAGACAGCCTTATTGGGCTTTTAGAATGGAAAGGCATCGCTTGCTTTGTATCTATTCGTAAATATTACAACAGGGACGAAAATATGTCTTATTCAGCTTTTAAAGTATTGTAACATTCAATCCGAGAGAAAACATGTAGTATTATTGGTATATTTTGAAATATTAAAATCTCCCAGACTGCATATCTTGTGTCTAAGACATTCGTGTAGTACGTCTCCAGGGCAAAAGTGTACATGTTTATGAATTGTCAGCGACGTAACAGTCTGGTTATAGATAGGTTCCTCGTTTATATATAATGTTGTACCGAAATTTATGCTCCGTGACATATCTATTTTGACAAACAGGTACACAGCATATAAAAGAGGGTTTAGAGAGACAGAGGAGCAGTCTGCACCGCCCCATCTTGGGATGAGGATCCTTTCGGCACACAATGACTGGCATGTCATATATTATGTGTTGTATTCATATCTAAATATGTATGGTTGATACAATATACATATCCATATATATAAGCAATGAAAATAAAATTTCGATGACGATATTGGAAGTCAAGTCTTCATTGCAACAAGCAACCATGCAGCCTACATTCTACCCTATAGCACCTAAGGACACAGTCAACTAACTTTGATAAATAACATTCAACTTTAGAATATTATACTGGCGCCGTGACGTGCGATGGGAACCTGGATTATGCGGACGGCACCACTTCATGGAGCTAGGCCACTATAATGATCTTCAGTGCCACATCATCAGTCACAAGAATACAGCAGCAGCAAAACATCATCCATTCCATTACAACGACTGCCATCAACACTAAAATGACCACAACAACTACCCTGAACCAACTACTAATAGGAAGGAAGATAGAAGAAAGACAATGAACTAAACTCTCAAAATTGTATTTTTTTTGGACATTTATTAATGTGTTTTTATGCATTGGAATTGAATTTTTGGTAAATGTATAATATTTTATTTTTGTCTTAACTTATATTGATATATTTTCTTTAATTTGGTTTTTAATTCAATGTTACTTTTTATTACAAATTTTGGGTACATCGTACAGATAAGTTTGTTATTTTTACATACACATAAAAGGATGATTATTATTCTATGCTAAACATTATGAAGTAATTCAGTGTGCTAAATATAATTTACTTTTTTTACTTTTCAGTTATTGATATGACCATACTGTTAAATTCACTTTTTTAATTTTTTTCCTAAGCCTACGGATTTTTGAAATTTTTGGCTAAGATATTTTTTGTTAATTTCATTTCTATTATTATGTTCATGAAATGTGGTGTTCAATATATCATTAGCAGAGAAAGTTCCTTAACACACTTTTTGTTTTAAATTATTATTTTTTATTTACAGAAAAACATTTTTACACAATATATTAAAACGTCTGGTACTGACATAGTTAACATGCAGTTTTAAAATGTCAAATGGATCAACCAGTATGTCTGAGAGCAAAAGGGTGGTGAGCCTTCTTATTGAGGTCCATTGTCTCGATATTAATGACATTTTACGTTTTATATATAGCTTTACCTGTTTTTCTTCTTTTTTTTTGTAATTGTGTTTTTTATATAATTTATGTCATTTTTATAATATCCTTCTGCACTCTCGCTTTCACTCTCCTCTTTGATGCCTTATTGCTATAATGCACTTTCAGAATGTTAGCCTGTTTGTTATTTCTTTAATCATTATTTTTGCTATGTCCCATTATTCTTTCAAATTATCATATTTGTTCTTTTCTGTAACCCAGTGAGTCCAAACAGTTTGATATGCATTTTTGAACAAATCGTTTTAACTAGTAATAACGTTCATTTTCAACGTCCCTAGACCAATTGTTATCTCATCTGTATTGATATCTAATGGTTGCTATGCTATGAACACATGGTGTAATATCTGTTTTGACTATATTATTTCCAATGTATTAAGTAACAAGAAACATATCCATTCTTGATTTTGAAATTTCTCTTTTGAATGTGTATTCAGATTTGCTGGGGCTACGAAGTCTCCAATATCCACAGATTGAAATTAATCAATTAAATGTTTTTTTTTTTTACTTTTTAACTTTAATTTTAACATTGATATATGTGTGTGTGTGGGGGCCATAACTGTAAAAGACATAACCTTCGAGATACATGTGATCGTGGTCATAACTCTGTGCAGTGGTTCCTATATATTATAGTCATGGATAGTTACCTCCCTTAGTGGAAAAACGTGAGGGAAACAAGAAACAGTATGACCAGCTTGGGCGCAACGCGGGTAGCAGAGACAAAAGAGAAATGACGGAAGGTGATGGAGCGAATAACACCAAAGTTAGGTGTTCTCGGTCATAATCTGGACTAGAAGTCTACATAAATATGTGAAGAAAGACTATTTCGTATCATGGTATAGTGGTGAAGTGGCATATGATTCAAGATGTGAGAACGCTTACGCGGGACGCGCTGAATCGTGGGCGATGCACGGAGATAAACTCATAAACTGTATAATCGTAAGAGTCGTCGGTGCCCAACACATAGAACACATTATGATATTTACAGATATGTTATGCCTATTTTAATTGTTAAATGTATACGAATGCCTTTTATGTCACAGTTAAAGCACCGCTACCCAAAAAAGATCCCAGGAAAAAATATAAAATAATTTTCGTCAATTTTGTGACAAGTTGAGGGCTCGTCCGGGATGAAATTGTTTTTGGTGAAGTTTTGGCCTTACAATTATAATTTTAAAAATGGGTAAAATGCTGAGTTGTGTAATTAGCATGGGTTGTTGGTACTGTACGTATCAATGTACAATACGTACTGGGTTCAACGACAGTGTTTACATGTACATGTTCACTTTAGAGGTAAACATAAACAAAGCAATGTCGCTGCCAGAGATACTGCAGCTTGATGTAGGCAGGGTTATGTTAATACCTAGACGGTAGTATAGTGTAACTAAATGTTGTAATGTTACAGGAAATTCTTATTATCTGGTATCGAGTTCTATGCCCGATATTAGAAGAAAGAACAAAACCAAGAACAAAACATTTGTTTGGAAGCCCCCATCACCAAATCCCTTAGATGGCTATTTTGATGTTATAAGAAACCGGAATCGTTCTGGCGGTGTGGTCTGTACATAAGAAATGATGAATGCCTCTCCATTGGGCTTTATTAACCGAAGGCAAAGGACATTATTATCGGGTCCTGCTGTAGAACACAATCAACCTTACGAGACTTACTAGTAGGGTTTTAGATATGATAACACCATACTAATACCGATGGAGAACCTAGAATACTTGGATCAGATATACAATGATCTAACAGGTGTCGAGAATGTAGTAATCAGAGACAAGTCATTGCCACCTGCCCAGTTGCAGTTGAATATAACTGTAGACTAGAGAATCAATATCATTAACGATAAAGGCCACGGAGTCTATAGTAGTAAATATTTACACTCTATTAGATGATTTACCAAATACCTTGATGGACTATCTGGAACATTGGAGCTTCCATGAGTTGATAGAACAGAAATACCACAAAATCCACACCATTCATCAGAGGGAACATGCAGCGTTGGATATCATCCGAGAAAAGCACGCGTTTAATTTCCTCTCTCAATTGACAAAGACATCCACTTATTGAGTGCTTAATTATTACAGACATCCAAATCTTTACTCAGTAAAAGTATTCAACCAAATTGGTATTATCAATGACAAGTTTATCAGTTATATTTTCTGAAACACCAACAAATGATAACTATAATGTAAGTTTATATGTAATAAGATGGAGGCAAAATGGGTGTCGATTTGTAAAGGGCTGAAATCGCAGAAATGGTACGCATATTTATTATTACAGGGAACAAATCAATAAAACATTAAACACTCAATAACCGAAAGTTTTTTTTTTCAGCAGGTGATTATATATGTGCCACTAGTTTGTGTAACAATAGCATTGCATAAACTGTCTATGGCGTTATAAACTAAACCAATATATAGTGTATGTACACGTATACAAACACTATTCAGATCCAGAACGCAATACAAAGAATTGTTTATTTTCTTATAACTTCGTCATTTTATTGAAGATTAAGAGATATACATTGATGGTGAAAATACTCACCGAATTAGGTTCTGCTCCATGGCTCAACAAAAGTTCCACAATTTCTCTAAGACCTTTTCCAGCTGCCTCTGACAGTGCATCAACCCTGAAACAAAAATATATCCGAGTTTACAATGGTGTACAAATGTAGAAGCTAAAACTGAACGTTTGATGTTCCTCAAAGTAAATATCTCGTTGGACATTATTTTATTACAACTTAAGCCAACAATTAAGGATTGATTATCAATTTTGTTGCTTACCATAACTGATGAAGAATGTTAATATCGTGCAAATGAAGTGTGCCAATCCTTATATTAACGTTAACCAATCTAAAATTCCATACGTTGAAAAAAAGTCGAATCTTATGTATTCGGTTTAACAGTATTATACAAATTTGAAGCAGTATTAATACTAGTTGTTTGTACAGCTGCGGAACAGCCGCCAGTAAGTTCTTCTCGTTGTCAAGGCAACACAAACTATAGTTCCGAAAATGATTTTATTCTTTGGACATTGTTAAGATTAAAATCGGCGATTTTTATTATGTATTTTTCATTTAATGTCTTGAATTGCATCATAAAAACATTCTTATGTCGCTTCAGATACACAACTTACTGCCCAGTACTGGCAGCGCAGGGAATGTGAGATGCAGTTGCTCGATTTAGCAGTGGTCCGGTTGATGTTGTTGAAAATGCCGAACAGATGGTATATATGCATAATTAAACCGTTTAAAAACTAAATTTCAATGATTGTCGAATATAACTAAATATTGTATTCCCGTCTGGTATTTGTTTGCAGCTGGCATTTAAATATATATTATATGATACCCAATCGCTGTGTCTATGGCATGCGATACAGTCATATAGCACAATGCTTTCGGAACTCAATAAAACGTATTAAAAGACTTCTATGATATTCTTGAAATATATTAATTAAATTAAAATTTTGATTGGAGCAAGAAATAGAGAAAGACCGATTTGAAATGCCGGCGTTTGTCAACGACAATCCATTACCATGGGCTTTGACACCCACGGAATCGTTTCGGTGATAATGGACGTTAGGCCTAACGTCAATTAATTTCAGGGTGTTTATAATCTAAGCGTGTTGTCATTGAATATATCGTTTCCTCTTGTGCATGTCACCGTATGTATATTGTACTATGTATATCAATGTAAGTATTCGCGTTCAATTATGCCTTCTTATATGCGTAGTAGACACCACTGTGTTGAATATGTTCAGCATTTTCCCGGGGGCAAGAGCCTATGTCAGCGTTTTATCGAAGTAATTTACTATGCTTTGTCTTTTACAATTAGCTACACAGTACTTGCAATTTCTAAAATACATCGTAATTAAGCATTTCTGTTCTTAATGTACAACGATAAATATAGGCCTCATCGTAGAATGCTCATTCAAAGCTGAAGCAGCGTACACCTAGGTACACAATGTAAACAATGTCAAAATGCATTCTCACGCCGGTCAGAGGTCAGCAGGTGACCACGCATCTTCATGGAGAAAAAAAGAGATCGGAGTTAACTACATGTAGTTTCAGTGAGGCGGATCGAAGTGAAAATGTAAATATTAAGACACATAATCACACATCATCTGAAGATAATCTAATTTGTTCCATCACTTTACAAGTATGGCAGTAGCTACATCTAAGCAATGTACTTGTTTTTAATGGATGAAGCTGCATTTCTACTCCTGTTTAGATGATGCTACTTCTTAAGACATATCCTGATATACATAAGTGATATTTTAGGCTACACTCCGATCACCTAAACGCAATGTCGACTTAATGAAGTTTCATCGTTCGAAATTTTGATCATATGTCCACACCTCATTTTTCCTCTTTTATGTACTTTTTAATGCACTTTTTCTAATCAATGGAGTTACATTGTCATTGTCTATGGCCTTCTCCAGGTGTCACCTGAATACTGTAACCAAACTTATTTTCGCGACGGTTTTTGACGACGTCTTAATTTCCCTTTTATACCAAACCATTTTTAGGGCGTCTTAATTTTCTTTTCTATACCTAACGATTGTTCACGACGTCTTAATTTCCTTTTCTGTACCTAACGACTTTTGACGACGTTTTAATTTCTTTTCTGTACCTAACGACTTTTGACGACGTGTTAATTTCTTTTGTATATCAAATTACTTTTGACGATAACTAATTCTCCTTTTCTGTACTTAACGACTTTTGACGATGACTTAATTTCCTTTTCTTTACCTAACGACTTTTTTCGTATTAATTTCTTTTTGTATTACATCTTACGACTTTTTACAAGGTAAAAATTTCTTCTTCTATTACATCTTAACGACTTTTGACGAAGACTTTATTTCCTTTTCTTTCATGCATAACCACTTTATTTCCTTTTCTTTTATACCTAACCATTTGACAACTTGATTTACTTTTGTATACCAAACGACTTTTGACGACACATTAATTTACTTTTCAATACCTAACGTCTGTTAAGGACGTCTTATCTTCTTTTATACCTAACAACTTTTAAGGACGACTCTATTTCCTTCTCTATACCAAACGACTTTTGCTGACGACTTAATTCCCTTTTTATACCTAACGACTTTTGTTACGGCGACTCAATTTCTCATTTCTTTGCCCGATTTCCTTTTCATGGCGAATTTATATCACGACTTATAGTCATAACTGAGCGAAAACATTTTACAAGGTTCTTATTGCATGTATTATTCTGAAAAATCATTATTTGTGATGAACTAAGCTCTGAAATGTATACACTTATTTTTGTACAATGCCTTGTAAACCTTTGCAACAACGTAGAATTAAAACACTGTTAGTATGAATTGTTCGTTATTCGTTCATGTGCTTAGATGAAAACATATCGGGAATAGTCACTTTGTAATTAATATTATCACTCTGAAAATGTCAAATTGTGAATAGCAGAACACTACTTGGAGAGAATATTTTCAACATGTCATATTTAAAGCTTTCCTTTCTCGTTTCTATGAAAAATTGTAGCACACATACTTTTAGATATGTAATGTTTACGATTTATTGTTACTCCACAAAAAATAACTTGTAATCACACCCGAAACTTAATGGCTAACAGTATTATGTGTAAATTTATCGACAATTGCAGCAAAGCGAGATTTGAACGATAACATACTAACACCATTACAAACGGTTTGACTAGCTATTACGTTAAAATGTCAGGTGTTTATATATCGGAAAACACCAACTAGATTTACTGTGTGTGAATATTCGCTAATCGGGACACCTCATAGCAGACAGGAAAATAAAGGTAAAATAGATCAAGAAAAGGGGAAACTACTATACAAGTATTCAAACTTAATATATCAATGTTCGAAGTAATTAGGTTTGCGCTACCTTAATTACACTACAGCCTTAATGTTGACTACTCAAAAGGTATTGAACTAAACGAATGCGATGATAACTATATAATATAGGTTTGTCTAACGATATATTAGGCCGGTTTAGTGACATTTGACTTCAATATATGATGCAAATGTCTCCTTTGGTATGAAAGTACCTTAGGACATCAGAAACAAAATTAGGCAAAGACACACGCAAGATCTTGATGTTTACCGGAAATGCACTCATTTTTCAAAATGGCCGCCAATGATATTTGATATGTTCTCCCTTTCTAATAAATCTATATTAGTAGAGCCGCATAGAAAAAAAAGATTGTGGATATTGGTTTTACAAAGCAAACTAAGATTTATTTATCTTTCAGTTTGCGTTTATTTGATAGTAAAATTGCGCATTGTAGCCAAACTACATTAAAGAGTTTCCATAAAAGTCGAATTACTAAACAAGGACGGGAAATGCTGACCCTAAAAAGCCCTCTCAGGGAAATAAACGTCTGATTCCAATATACTAGCTATATAATTGTATCAAACAAAACATAATGTCTTTTGATATTGCAAGCATTCCCTAGGGTTAGTTAAACGTCAGGTTCAAACAGGTTGTAACATCACCTGGTGGCAGTAGCTATGACCAAATGTAAGAAACCCCATGAGTACTATTATATTGAACGACTCGAATCTGAATTCTTCCATTAGTATTCATACGTTTAAGTCAACTTCATGACAGTCGATAAACTATTTCATCTTGAAACAGGCAGCATAGAAATATCGTGCATGTCCTTTTATTTGAAAGAGTTTTTTTTTTCAGATCAAAATACATCCATAATATATGGCAATTGTCTTGATGGTGGTGCCATTAGTTTGTGGTAGAGTTATATATAAGCGCATTGTAATAAAAACGATGCCCATACAATAACTCAAATACTTTATCAAACACCCAATATTTACTTTCTAGATTCTGAAAGCTGTTACTTGATAATTTTTTTATATTGTAAGATAATCATGTGTACTCTATGTAATAGAGTAATAAGTTAATAGTTCCAGATTGAAGTGAATAGTTTTTGGTAGATAACTACTTTGCTCTAGGTCTGTTCCTCCCGGGAATTTTATCTGGGTAGACAAGTGACTAGTAACATTATTGTGGGCGTGAAAGTAAACGACATGTCATTACCCTTCGCAATAACTCCAGCTGTAAGTCTGTATTCCCTTTACATAAGTAGAAGTTTTACTATGCTGTGTTATGTATGACACTAAATACGCGTAGTTATTAGATACGGGAGATAACTCCTATAGCTTTATGAGTAATACTTTCTATTGCCATATAATTAATCTAGGTTATCAAACTTTCTGGAATATTATCATGTATAAACAAACATTTTTGTAAACATGTTGCTTATAAGTAGGAATCCAGAATGATCTATTTTTAAAAAGTTCCCGTGTGTTTATTTGTTGACTGTTTTTAGTTATATATTTCTAGAAGTAGAACATTCTCCAATATTCTTGATTTAGGGTTTAACTTCATATACTCCAGCTGTGCAAGGTTAATCATAACTGTAATGAGACCTTTAACTAGAGCTGCATAAAGAACTAGTTTATACATTACCAAGACCTGTACAGAGCTGTATTTATATTTATTGGGAAAGAGAAAAAACTCTTTGAATTTAGTTATGAATAGTTACCAAGTATTGTGTGGCATTCTAATCCATATTGCCTGGAACTTTTACAACATATTTGGTGGATATTTTGGTGAACATTTATTAAATTCGAAACCTTGAAAGGGATTCAGGATTACTACCAGGAAATTCCGACATACTTAATAAGTCATCAACTTTAAACTATCTGCATCACTTAGTCATTACCACCAAAACAAAAAGCAATTAAAATAAAAATAACCAGAGGGTAAATAGTAAATTCAAACTCAAAAAACAACAAACTCCTGTTTGGTAACTTTGAGAATAGCGTTTAGGGGGTTTACCGGCATCAAAATGTGTCATTTTGAATTTTGTATTATAACAGCCTATTGTCATCTCTTCTACCAACCGAATTCGTCAACGTTCCAGAAACAGGCTCAAGGCGTTATCTTGAAAACTTTAACATCGTATGACGTAGAAAATATGCTACAAAAGTCCTAAAGATTCCGTAAGGGAAAGTGAAAACGGAGCAGATAGATGTTTTATTCTCTCATACCTACACGTGTAATACTGGCTTGTATACTGCAATACACTCATGTCACCTGAGGCTGTATTGCAAGGCTACCCATGCAATAAAAGTCTCGTGACGTCACAAGGATCAACAAAAATTACTAATTTTCTAGGAACAATTTACTGATAGTAGTAAAACTGCAATGAAAAGCCGAGATATGAGAGAAAAATAACTTTTTCATACTTGAATAAAAAAATGATAGGGATATTCTACCATCGGGATAAACAAAAAAGTTGTAAAACCCTCGGCAAGACTCGGGTTTTCATAACAGTTTGTAACCCTCGGGAAAAATATCCTTATTCGCCATATCCATATATGACAGAGGCTTATAATCCATACTTGCGCAGTTACTGATAATAATAAAAACCAAAACTTCTCAACGTTTAGTGAGGATGTTGTTAAAGACAGCACTAACATAGAAAACAGAAATAAGGAAACACCATCAGGACATAAACGAAATACATAAGGAAAGTCAAGATAATATCTACATAATGATTAACATCTCAAAATACGGAGCTCGAGCATACAGATATAATTATAACGGATAAATACAACACTTTAACCCATGCTTAAAAGGGTTATCCCGGTTCGTATGGTTCAGATAACGCTTGCTAGAGATAAATACATGGCAGATTGGGTAAACGTGAGTGTTGCGCTCACATGTGATGACTTTACCCTTCCTAGAGAGATTACTCGGAAACAGACATACAAATTTTCCATTGAATACAGTCAGCGGGAAATAAACATACTACAACTAGCAAAAAGGTAGGATACAATTCATCTATCCCACCAGAAAACATCTTACTCACTTAGCAATTTGAGATTAATTACAAGTGACACATTTATAATGAGTGCGCCCAGTAAGTATATAGCGCTTTAATTGTATTCAGAATATAGTTTACCGGTGCCGTATCCGTTTGTAAAGTTTTACATCACCCTCTCACTTTCCGCCTGTTTCTCAAGTAAACAACGTTTATGTAACTGTGGCTTCATTTTGTTACTTACTGGCGGTGCTAGAATCAAATTAAATTACACAAGCTGGTGTACAAGAACATTATACCGACAGCGATGAGACAAAGCAAAGTCTACATGGAAATAGTTGTTGGTGATTCACTCAACTGCATATATTCCTATAAATTTTTATATTTTAACAACATCACATACAGTTTTTTTTCTGTTTAATAGTGGCAACAGCTGATGAAATTGATTTGGTATACTTATGCTTATACCTAACTAAAATCCTGTAAATTGACGTGCTTCAACAACCGTACAACATTCAAAATCTAGGTGTTACTTATGTCGCACTGAGTAATTAACCAATGTATACTTCCTCCGTCTCTGCCGAACCCTTAGAAAGTGTTCGTCAATAACCTTCAAAACAAATATGTGACGTATTTCATCCATTCTTGCGGATATCATATAATAAGTAAGTATGAACTGTTAATATTTCGGCAAGAATAATGCTGTAGAGTTTGAAATCAATATATATTAAGACAACTGTTTTTTGATACCATTGTCAGACGTCAGCCTTATGTCATATCCGCCGTTGTTAGCATATACAGACTTCACTAAGCATTTCATTGCTAACGCAGATGCCTCTAAAAAGGTTTAGGTAATGTGCTGTAGCAGAATTAAGCGGCCATTTATGGAAAATGAGAGATAAACCTTGGTTAACTGAATGATGTTGAAAATTATGTTGATTACAGTCAGGCCATGTTAATATTAATTGGGAGAAAATGGTAATGCACTTACAAAACCGTATACTATATTGTTTGTTTAATATGACATACATGCGGGTACAAAGCGCAACAAAGGCAATATGTTTAGATTATATGAGAAAATGTAATCTTAAGGAATTTCATAACAAATTCAGAAATGAATAGTAACGTTAAATGTAACATGGGACGAAAAGTTCTTTAAAAATGTCCAAGATATATCTTCAAATGAACCACAAGATATACATGTAATGAGTTTAATGCCTATATCACGAAGTTTAAAAATCATATTAGCAATGTTTGAGATAATAATGTGTATTACCCCCAAATCGTGGTCAATAGGTAGCATTGTACCCCGTATTTATAAAATGTAAAAGTAATGATACTAATAATTATAGAGGCATTGCAATTAATTAGTTCTTTAAGGAAGTCTTCTACTTGTATTTTTAATGATAGAACTTGATATAATGTGAGTCATATTCAAACACAAGAGATGCTCAATTCGAGGTTAATAAAAAACATTGTCCTCTTTTGAATTGCATATCTATATAAATTGTCGTTATTATCTAAAACCTTAAGAACAGAAAAATGAATTATACATAGTCCACATTGAAGACATTCAACAGCACTAGTAATAAATACATGAAAAACAGGAGCCAAGATTAGTGGATTAAGTGTTGCGCTCACATGTGCTGATTTGCAACCTTCCTTGAGACTACTCGGTGAAGCAGACATACTACTTCATATTTAATAAAATCAGCGGGAAATAAACATACTTCAACAAGCAAAAAAGCGGGTACAGTTCATCCATCCTACCAGTAAAGATCACCTTACTCACTTTAATGTTTAATGTTTTTTTCTTCCATGTGAATATAATTGGGTAAAATCATTGTTATTTCATCAACAACTAATGACCACATCAATAGTAGTATTAATACAAGCATAACAAGAACAGATGAGTGTGATAATCCTATAATCTAAATATATGTTTTCGCTCAATGCATATTTCCAATTGTTTGATTATTAAATGTTCAATATATAACATATCAATAAAACGTAAGAAAAATACCAAAAATCCGAGGATTTACAAATTAAGGCCTTCGTGTCAACTAGTGAACACGCGATATCCGTCATGTTGAGATATGTATTACAATATAAAACAATATATAACTTACAAAAATATACATATGTAGTAATGGACAACTAAATGAAACGCAACATTAACCCGCGTAATAATGATTTATTTTTTTATGGGATTTATGATGATCGACATTGGATTATGTTGAAAAAATCATCCAAAGGTTGAGGTTCAAGCAATTTACAAATTGAAATGGCAATAAATCGAACATTGTCATTGGTGGCAAAGTTTTGCAGGCTTACGGCATGGCACTGTACCCCCATCGAAATCGAATCTTTTGTTGTCTTTGTTCTGTTATATGGCTGCAAGCAGATTTATCACTTTTGACATCCCTTCTGTATTCTTTATAGTCTAAATTGTAGGGGTATTGCGAATCGAAAACATTTCTGTTAAGAGGGTCCATTGATCTTACAGAACTGTATAGGGAATATTTCATACCGTCGGCGTCTAACATTATGTTGTCCTTTACTACAGAATCAAAACATTTCTTACTCAGCGATATGAATGAGGACTGGTATGTATGATATACTCAACCTTTTTAGGGTCTACCATTAACGGTACATGTAACTTAATTTACTTTAAAGGTGGGGTTGCAAAATCCGCCCACGCGTCGATATTTTTCAAATTTGCGGTGTTAAAGGTCTAGTATATAACTACTTTTTTTATGCGCTTTTTATTTTTATTTTGTATGTTTTATAAAAGGCGTAAAGGACCTGAAATGATGTTTTTTCTAAAATCACTTTGGGTTATGGCCATCTTTTGAACATAATTTTTTATATTTATAATTACTTCTGATAATAAAAGATACTTCATTCTTCATTGTATATCCATTTATAATGATATTTACGAATTTATTTTTACGACAAATTGATTTTGAAGCACAAAAAATAAATCAATTTTTTGTCAGGATAAAAATTGAGGATATTTAGTTTTGCTCGAAATATTTGGCATGTCATCGGATTTTGTCCACACTTTTAAACCATTTTTTAAAAACATGCTATAGGTATAATCTCATAACAGACACTTTTTCAAAAAAAATAAAATCCGAGAAAACGCAAAAGATAAAAAATTAATATTATCTCTCTTATGTAGATAAAAAAAAACCTATCATAAAATTGAATTAAAAATGATTAAAGAGGAGGGGAAACAGAGTGACATTTGATTTTACAATAAAATAATCTATATAATTTAAAAATAATACCAGCACCACCAGGGCTACAATCTTAATTTGAGCAATCAGACAGCTTTATCTCGAAACAATGCCAACAATGTGTTTAAAACTGTTACTATCTCAAAGGCCTCCTTTTTGTAACCATGGCAACCAATATTTTAAACGTGTTTTACCATGAATATCTAGCATCAAAAACTATTACTGTACACTGATTTTCACTTATACCGGACACTGAATCATAGAATGGAAATGTATAACTAGGTATAGCTAACAAAAAGTGGCCCGTTGCTACACGTACTCTCTATTTTTAAGTCACTCTAAGACGGATTTTAATTTTGAACCTAATTTACACATATCTATATCTCAAATATAAAGTATATAACGATCTACTCAAATGAATTATGAATAAAAAATATATAGAATATTTCACAAAGGCTAAACCTTTTTTGGCATGTTTGTGCTGGTAGTTTTAATGAATATGCCTACAAAGAATTCAGGTCCTTTGGGCCTTTTTTAAAATCACAAAAGGAAAAAGAAGTGTCATTTTAAAGGGACAACTATTAGTACTTCAATATGCAAAGTTTCAAGAAAATTGGGCTGTGGTCAGTTTCAATGATGTTTTTAACATTAGCTTGAACACCACCTTTTAAAGTACTTCTAAATACAAATTAGTCTTACAGATTGTGCCAATGAGTCCTTATTTGCAATTAAGTTAACAGGTCAAATAGGGCAGTGATTTTCTAGAAGTTTTCAAAAACAGTAGTACAAATTTCATTATATAAAGCAGGAAAATAGGAAATGTCTAAAATTATAGACCCTTGCTATCATTAAGCCAATAAGACTATCAGTAAAGTTAAACTCCATGCATCACAATTTCCCTGTGCTGTCCGATCTCGGACTAAAACAGTTGAGACAGGTTGAATCCTTTTGTACATATTTAGTACAATAAAATATGTTTAAACTAAAACTGGTTGCTGTTTATGTTGTACACATGTTCCTTACACGTTTTCGTAGAAATATAACTGTCAAAAACAGATGTATCTAGATCTAATATTCGATAAAACGTAACAAGACATCTGAACCACGATCAAGAGTAACGATAGGCCTAGGGGGTCTCCTTGTAGGCGGTGCATGGACTTTGCAATATCTTATTAGTTTAGATTAGGTAAATGTTTTGTTTTATTACTTCTCTTATGTAAATAAATAATATACAAACCCATATTTTCAATGTTAAACATTTTCATTTTGCTGTCAGCAATATACTGCTGACAAAAATGATGACGAGAAAAATGCGGGGTGCTGACAATCAAAATTTTGTAGAGGAACTAAGATAGTTGAACTACTTTTAAATTATTGCTTATGATAATATTTAAAAAAACTGTTTTGAAAAAGCGATGTTTGAACGACAAAGATGTTAACACATTAATTGGAAAATGAAAATGCAAACACTATTTGTCATATTAGACTGTTCAAAAGCGGAATTTTACGTAGATGCGGACAACGTTTGTTATCAATCTTCGTGTTTTCAGGTGTCCAAGAAGCCTTAAAAAGCAAACAAAAGGATGTTGATAGGCAAACAAACTATTTTGTGTATAGATAAAACATAGCTTTGTTCAAACCTATATCAGAACTGGACCCGGTGTAGAAAAGTGTATGTTTTTTTTAACAGAAAACAGACATTGAAGAATAAAATGAGAGAAAATTTGTGATGCATCCCAGATAGAACATTTCATCCAGGAGTCATGTGATGCCATGAAAAGGTATGCAGTTATCTCCTTAGCCCAAACCCACAAGTTTCTCCAACGTCAACATAAGACTCTTATAACGCAGAAACCAATGTAATCAGTGGACAATCCCTTCACAGAAACGGCAATGCAATATACTGAAAACAAGTAAGGACAGCCCTCCAAATGTTTTACGAGTCGGCAGAAATCAAATAATGAGCTACCATGAAAAGAACAAATTAAAGTGGCAAATTTCCACAAAATCGAAGCTAAATCATCCCACTTTTATAAGTAACTTACTGACGAATTTGTCTAAAGGATGAAGAATGGTAAAAATATTACAAAAAAAGCAGTGTCGCGCACGACATGAATCAAGACGAAAGAACAAAAAACAAAACATTTGTTTTTTGGAAGCCCCAATCACTATATCCCTTATATGGGCTATTCTGATGTCAGCAGAAACAGGGATCGTTCTGGCGGTGTATCTGTACCATATAAAAAGAGAGGATCTAATCAGCATTAACACATTCATTTATTACAAAGCAAACGTTTGTGATAATGCCATTCCGTTGGATTTGTTATAAATGAATTAAAAGATCCAGTAATCGGGTACCGGGATTCCTATAGACTTCAGAAATCAATCTAAACTTTACTATAAGGCTTACTTGATGGTTTAGATATGATATCAACATTACCTAATTCGAGAATGCATTTCAATACTTGGATCAGATACACAATACAATCTAAACGGTCTGTCGAGAATCCAGAAATCACAGACAATTCATGACCACCTGCCCATTGATATCTAATAGAAAAGCAAAAATTATTAGCATACATCTTGCATTTTTTGCCAATAATCAATATTTTCTCAGATATACATTTACTCATTAAATTTATTCAACCAAATTTGCTATTTTGTATACGAACACTAAGTATATCATACCAGTTAGTTCAAACGTGTAAAAGAGACATGTTTTTGGACTTTAAACATCACTTGAATGATTTAACTATAGATGCAACTATAATTTGATGACGCAAAAATGTAAGTATAAATATAAAAAGATTGCAGCAAATTTTGTAATTCTAAAATACGATATTATATAGCGGCAAAAGGTGGATATTTATCGTTTGTAATTGTCTGGAAATTTACATTTTAAATACGCACGTCTATTAATTCATATTGTCACTACAAATCAATAACAATAAAAATGTTCAATAACACATCATAGTAGAAAATTTGGGACAGTTGTATCCAAAACAGAGAGTGATATAATCAACTGGTGATTATAATGTGTATTTTCTTTTTTTACAGTCAATAGCATTATTTCTATTGCAACCAAATTTTCTCTTATAATTTTGATTTGCAAAAATTTATGAAAATTTGATAACGGATCCGATGCATTGATAAAAATGTATTTAGGTCTGTATTTAAATAGCATAACACCAACTTGAATTATACCTTTCGAAATTTCCGTATAGATATTAACATTCGATTAACATATCATTTTCAATTACTACGATTTGCCATATAATTGTTATATAAACAAGCAGTCAACAACGATATTGAACATCAAAATATATCAACATTTAATTCAAATTTGAATCATTTGTCTGACAATTTTGACAATTTATATCGTAATAATCATCGAAACGTTATATTCTTTCCATTGTCATTTTTTGGCTGACATTTTGTTACAATAGCATTACATAAACTGTTATGGCTAATAAAAAATTTAAAGTTAATTGTACATTTTGATGTACAACAATTTAGGAAATACCAAAAAGGCTTCGAAACACTGTTGATACGTTTACCAAGAAATGATGTATTTTTGTTTCAATTTATGATATTTTTTGAATTTAAAATGCATTTTGTACAAATGTAAAATTTTCCGTTGAACGTATTGTCTCTTGACAGTAAATATCTGTCGATCAACTTTTTTATATTTACAACCAAAGCCAACAATCTGATTGATGGGTCAATTTTATTCTTTTACAGAAACAAACATAATGATAAAGAATTGATATTGGGAAGATTCGTGTATGATATAATGAAGTGATTTTTTTCCATATATCTAACATGCAACCAAATTCATTAAAAATTCATAAATTCCTAAAATTCGGTAACATTGAAAAATGCCACATTTTATGTAATCTGTTTTCAAATATTTTTATTATAATATGTAAAAATTTGAATTTATGTTTTTATATGTTATTTGTACAGTCAGCCGCCATTTTTTGATTGTTGCCATTTCACCAAACTAATTTACCGAAAATATTTGAATTACAGATTATGCATTAAAATATCGATAAATCTTATGCGAAATGCACCCAATTAAACGTTGTGTATTTACTGCCCAGTAATGACCGTGCAGGCAATTCAGTTGCTCGATTCAGTGGTCCGGTTACGAAGAAACGATGCAGTCATATAGCACGATGTGGCATGTAACTAAATTTTATTCTTTTACAGGTACTCAAAATCTTATGCGATAAATGTGTTAAATGCAGTGCAACGATATTTTCGAACTAAAAAAATTGTCACATACAGTAACAAACTATAAATTAAAAATATGAATAGAGAAAAAATCAACGTGTTTGTCTGTCCATTTCAATAATTCACAGCTTAATTCATTACTAAATTACTGAAGAAAAAATAGCATGCACAGTGATATAACATATAACTTATTCAAATAAGGCTTGTGCATGCGATGGTGCAGTTATGTCTATCGATTGCTATTTTTACAGATTGTGCAATGAACCCCTATTATCTGAAATATATTTAAGAGATGAACTGGAGCAGTGATTTTCAAAAAAAAAGTATCGTTAATTGAATTATATAAAGCAGGGAAATGGGAAACGTCTCAAACTATGAAACCGTTACATCATTAAGCCAGTAAGACAATCAGTAAAGTTGAAGTTAATGATGCAACACCTATACTCAAAAGATGGAAATGATGTTGGAGAATATATGAGTAAAACAAACAAAAAATGAGAGGTAGATAAGTAGCAATCCATCGGACCCATGCGATCTAGATTTTAAACGGAGAGAAACGCTAAGGACTTATATTTATAAAGGATGTACTCATTGATTTGAAGCCACGATCTTAGAGAGCAACATTCTCTAAAATATACTTAATAATTACCGAGACTAAAGAGCTACATGTTGATAACAGTACACAGGAGGGACAGAAGCTATTTACGGTTGGATAGAAAAGGTCTAGTCACTGGTCACTCTTAATTGATTAATAGTTTGTGGGTTCTGTCCCTAAGAATACTATTTAGTTGCTGGGGTTATTACTAAAGGTGGTTCGATACTGTTAGGCCTAAAAGTTCCCCTCGTTTCTTTCTTTAAAATTTTGTTTTTATAGCATAAATATTCGAGGGTTACGGCTAAACTGCTCAAATATTCGGTATAGTTTACATTCAGATCCCCAAAAAGGAGCATATTGCCTGATAAAAGAATGGAGTGCCATGCAACTGATTAGACTGATATTTATTAAGTTTCATAATGAATCAAATTTTTGTCAATAAAATTGGTAAAATGTGTCGATTTTTTATAGAAATAAGCATATAGCAAAATACTGCATACTGCAACCACCTGTCTTTGGATAAGTTCTATGACCATAAGGTACTTTGATATGAAAGGAAATCTTTGCATGAGAACCTGAAGTAAACGGTTTTGTTGCACTTAACCGGTCTACTAGTAACCGAATCCCAATTACCCAGTTAAAAGCATACACATCTGCTCCCATAGCAGAGACAAATGCTTAATTAAAAATATAAAATGATCTCACTATGTGTGAATAACATTGTACGTAAAGAATCACAATCCTGTTTGTACACTTGATAGCGTTGGGGTTTACCGGCTCAAATGTCATTTTGAATTTTGTATTATTCACTTATTGTCATCTTTCTACCGGCCAGTTCGTCAACTTCCAGATGCAGGCTCAAGGCGTTATCTTGAAAACTTTAACATCGTATGACGTAGAAAATATGCTACAAAAGTCCTAAAGATTCCGTAAGGGAAAGTGAAAACGGAGCAGATAGATGTTTTATTCTCTCATACCTACACGTGTAATACTGGCTTGTATAGTGCAATACACTCATGTCGCCTGAGGCTGTATTGCATGGCTACCCATGCAATAAAGTCTCGTGACGTCACAGGATCAACAAAATTACTATTTTCTAGGAACAATTTACTGATAGTAGTAAAACTGCAATGAAATGCCGAGATATGAGAGAAAATAACTTGTTCATACTTGAATAAAAAGGATAGGGATATTCTACCATCGGGATAACAAAAAAGTTGTAAAACCCTCGGCAAGACTCGGGTTTTCATAACAGTTTGTGACCCTCGGGTAAAATATCCATATTCGCCATATCCATATATGACAGAGTCTTATAATCCATACTTGCGCAGGTACTGATAATAATAAAAACCAAAACTTATCAACGTTTAATGAGGATGTTGTTAAAGACAGCACTAACATAGAAAACAGAATAAGGAACACCATCAGGACATAAACGAAATACATAAGGAAAGTGAAGATGATATTACATAATGAGTAAAAATCTCAAAATACGGAGCTCGAGCATACAGATATAATTATACGGATAAATATAACACTTTATCCCATGCTTGAAAGGGTTATCCCGCGTTCGTATGGTTCAGATAACGCTTGCTAGATATAAATACATGGCAGATTGGTAAACGTGAGTGTTGCGCTCACATGTGATGACTTTACCCTTCCTAGAGAGATTACTCGGAAACAGACATACAAATTTCCATTTAATATAGTCAGCGGAAAATAAACATACTGCAACTAGCAAAAAGGTAGGATACACTTCATCTATCGCACCAGAAAACATCATCTTACTCACTTAGCAAGTTGAGATAACTTAATTACAAGTGACACATTTATAATTAGTGCACCAGTAAATGTATAGCGCTTTAATTGTATGCAGGATATAGTTTACCAGTGCCGTATCCGTTTGTAAAGTTTTGCGTCACCCTCTCACTTTCCGCCCGTTTTCTCAAGTAAACAACGTGTGTGTAACTGTGGTTTCGTTTTGTTACTTACTAGCGGTGCTACAAATCAAATTAAATCACACAAGCTGCTGTAATGAACATTATACCGACAGCGATGAGACAAAGCAAAGTCTACATGGAAATAATTGTTGGGATTCACTCAAGTGCATATATTCCTATAAATATTCCGCACAACAGTCAGAAGCCTAAACTCATTTTTAACAACATCACATACAGTTTTTTTTCTGTTTACTAGTGGCAACAGCTGATTAAATTGATTTTGGTATACTTTTGCTTATACCTAACTAAATCCTGTAAATTGACGTGCTTCAACAACCGTACAACATTCAAAATCTAGGTGTTACTTATGTCGCACTAAGTAATTAACCACTGTATACTTCCTCCGTCTCTGCCGAACCCTTAGAAAGTGTTCGTCAATAACCTTCAAAACAAATATGTGACGTATTTCATCCATTCTTACGGATAACATATAATAAGTAAGTATGAACTGTTAATATTTCGGCAATAACATGCTGTAGAGTTTGTAAATCCTTATATATTAAGACAATTGTTTTGATACCATTGTCAGACGTCAGCCTTATGTCATATCCGCCGTTGTTAGCATATACAGACTTCACTAAGCATTTCATTGCTAACGCATATGCCTTTAAAAAGGTTTAGGTAATGTGCTGTAGCAGAATAGAGCGACCATTTATGGAAAATGAGAGATAAACCTTGGTTAACTGAATGATGTTGAAAATTATGTTAACTTCAGTCAGGCCCTGTTAATATTAATTGGGAGAAAATGGTAATGCACTTACAAAACCGTATACTATATTGTTTGTTTAATATGACATACATGCGGGTACAAAGCGCAACAAGGCAATATGTTAGATTATATGAGAAAACGTAATCTTAAGAAATTTCATATCAAATTCAGAAATGAAAGTAACGTTAAATGTAACATGGACGAAAAGTTCTTTAAAAATTTCCAAGATATATCTTCAAATGAACCACAAGATATACATGTAATGAGTTTGATGCCGATATCACGAAGTTTAAAAATCATATTAGCAATGTTTGTTAATAATGTGTATTACCCCAAATCGTGGTCAATAGGTAGCATTGTACCCGTATTTATAAAATGTAATAGTAATGATACTAATAACTATAGAGGCATTGCATTAATTAGTTCTTTAAGGAAGTCTTCTACTTGTATTTTTAATGATAGACTTGATATAATGTGAGCCATATTCAAACACAAGAGATGCTCAATTCGAGGTTAATAAAAAAACATTGTCCTCTTTTGATTGCATATCTATATAAATGTCGTTATTATCTAAAACCCTTAAGAACAGAAAAATGAATTATACATAGTCCACATTGAAGACATCAACAGCACTATATAAATACATGACAGGGAGCCAAGATTAGTGGATTAAGTGTTGCGCTCACATGTGCTGATTTCAACCTTCCTTGAGACTACTCGGGAGCAGACATACTACTTCATATTTAATAAAATCAGCGGGAAATAAACATACTTCAACAAGCAAAAAAGCGGGGTACAGTTCATCCATCCTACCAGTAAAGATCACCTTACTCACTTAATGTTTAATGTTTTTTTCTTCCATGTGAATATAATTGGGTAAAATCATTGTTATTTCATCAACAACTAATGACCACATCAATAGTAGTATTAATACAAGGCATAACCAGAACAGATGTGTGATAAATCCTATAATCAAAATATATGTTTTCGTTCAATGCATATTTCCAATTGTTTGATTATTAAATGTTCAATATATAACATATCAATAAAACGTAAGAAAAATACCAAAAATCCGAGGATTTACAAATTAAGGCCTTCGTGTCAACTAGTGAACACGCGATATCCGTCATGTTGAGATATGTATTACAATATAAAACAATATATAACTTACAAAAATATACATATGTAGTAATGGACAACTAAATGAAACGCAACATTAACCCGCGTAATAATGATTTATTTTTTTTATGGATTTATGATGATCGACATTGGATTATGTTGAAAAAATCATCCAAAGGTTGAGGTTCAAGCAATTTACATTGAAATGGCAATAAATCGAACATTGCATTGGTGGCAAAGTTTTGCTAGGCTTACGGCATGGCACTGTACCAGTACCATCGAAATCGAATATTTTGTTTTCTTTGTTCTAGTATATGGTTGCAAGCAGATTTATCACTTTTGACATCCTTCTGTATTCTTTAAAGTCTAAATTGTAGGGTATTGCGATAGAAAACATTTCCGTTAAGAAGGTCATTGATCTTACAGAACTGTAGAGGGAATATTTTATACCGCCCGTCGGCATCTAATATTATGTTGTCCTTTACTACAGAATCAAAACATTTCTTACTCAGCGATATGAATGAGACTGGTATGTATGATATACTCACCTTTTTAGGGTCTACCATTAACGGTACATGTAACTAAATTTACTTTAAAGGTGGGGTTGCAAAATCCGCCCACGCGTCGATAATTTTTCAAATTTGCGGTGTTAAAGGTCTAGGTACATAACTACTTTTTATGTGTTTTTTTTATTTATTTTGTATGTTTTATGAAAAAGGCATAAAGGACCTGAAATGATGTTTTCTAAAATCACTTTGGGTTATGGCCATCTTTTGAACATATTTTTTTATATTTATAACTATTTCTGATAATAAAAGATACTTCATTCTTCATTTTATATCCATTTATAATGATATTTACGAATTATTTTTACGACAAATTGATTTTGAAGCACAAAAATAAATCAATTTTTTTGTCAGGATCAAAATTGAGGATATTTAGTTTGCTCGAAATATTTGGCATGTTATCGATTTTGTCCACACTTTTAAACCATTTTTAAAAACATGCTATAGGTATAATCTCATAACAGTACTTTTTCAAAAAAAAAAAAATCCGAGAAAACGCAAAAGATATAAATTAATATTATCTCTCTTATGTAGATAAAAAAAAACTATATAAATTGAATTAAAAAATGATTAAAGAGGGGAAACAGAGTGACATTTGATTTTACAATAAAATATGTATAATTTAAAAATAATACCAGCACCACCAGGGCTACAATCTTAATTTGAGCAATCAGACAGCTTTTATCTCGAAACAATGCCAACAATGTGTTTAAAACTGTTACTATCTCAGAGGCCTCCTTTTTGTAACCATGGCAACCAATATTTTAAACGTGTTACCATGATATTTAGCATCAAAAACTATTACTGTACACTGATTTTCACTTATATCGGACACTGGAATCATAGAATGGAAATGTATAACTAGGTATACTAACAAAAAGTGGCCCGTTGCTACACGTACCGTACTCTCTATTTTTAAGTCACTCTAAAACGGATTTTAATTTTGAACCTAATTTACACATATCTATATCTCAAATATAAAGTATACGATCTACTCAAATGAATTATGAATAAAAAATATAGAATATTTCACAAAGGCTAACCTTTTTTGGCATGTTTGTGCTGGTAGTTTTAATGAATATGCCTACAAAGAATTCAGGTCCTTTGGGCCTTTTTAAAATCACAAAAGGAAAAAGAAGTGTCATTTTAAAGGGACAACTAGTAGTACTTTCAATATGCAAAGTTTCAAGAAAATTGGGCTGTGGACAGTTTCTATGATGTTTTTTTCATTAGCGTGAACACCACCTTTTAAAGTACTTCTAAATACAAATTAGTCTTACAGATTGTGCCAATGAGTCCTTATTTGCAATTAAATTAACATGTCAAATGGGGCAGTGATTTTCTAGGAAGTTTTCAAAAACAGTAGTACAAATTCCATTATATAAAGCAGGAAAATGGGAAATGTCTAAAATTATAGACCCGTGCTATCATTAAGCCAGTAAGACTATCAGTAATGTTAAACTCCATGCATCACATTTTCCCTGTGCTGTCCGATCTCGGACTAACAGTTGAGACAGCTTGAATCCTTTTGTACATATTTAGTACAATAAAATATGTTTAAACTAAAACTGGTTGCTGTTTATGTTGTACACATGTTCCTTACACGTGTTCGTAGAAATATAACTGTCAAAAACAGATGTATCTAGATTTGATATTCGATAAAATGTTACATAATATATGACCACGATCAAGAGTAACGATAGGCCAAGGGGGTCTCCTTGTAGGCGGTGCATGGACTTTGCGATATCTTATTAGTTTAGATTAGGTAACTGTTTTGTTTTATTACTTCTTTATGTAAATAATTAATGTACAAACCCATATTTTCAATGTTAAACATTTTCATTTTGCTGTCATCAATATACTGCTGACAAAATGATGACGAGAAAATGCGGGGGTGCTGACAATCAAAATTTTGTCGAGGAACTAAGATAGTTGAACTACTTTTAAATTATTGCTTATGGTAATATTTAAAACTGTTTTGAAAAAGCGATGTTTGAACGACAAAGATGTTAACACATTAATTGGAAAATGAAAATGCAAACACTCTTTGTCATATTAGACTGTTCAAAAGCGGAATTTTACGTAGATGCGGACAACGTTTGTTATCAATCTTCGTGTTTTCAGGTGTCCAAGAAGCCTTAAAAAGCAAACAAAAGGATTTTGATAGGCAAACAAACTATTTTGTGTATATATAAAGACATAGCTTAGTTCAAACCTATATCAGAACTGGGACCCGGTGTAGAAAATGTATGGCTTTTTTTAACAGAAAACAAGATGTGAGAAAATTAGTGATGCCCCAACCCACACGTTTCTCAACGTCAAAAAGAGCCTGAAAGATATCATATCGCACCAAACAAAGCCAACGTCATTGACGATCTTACAGAAAAAGAATCGGCAATGCCTACAGTAAACTGAATAACAAATAAGGGCAGCGTGCCGAATGTTTTACGAGTCGGCAGAAATCCAAATATTGAGCACCAGGAAAAGACCAATTAAGGCAATTTTCCAAAATATGAAGCTAAATCCCCTTTTATGAGTGATGTGACGAATTTGTCTAATGAAGCAGATGGTAATATTACAAAAAACAGTGTCGCGCACGACATGAATCAAGACGAAAGAACAAAAACAAAACATTTGTTTGGAAGCCCCAATCACTATATCCCTTATATGGCTATTCTGATGTCAGCAGAAACAGGGATCGTTCTGGCGATGTGATCTGTACATATAAAAGAGAGGATCTAGCATTAACACAGATATTACAGAAGCAAGTGATAAATGCCGTTCCCTTGGACGTTATTTACCGAAAGCAAAGTCCATTAATTTCGGCACCTGCTATAGACCACTGAATCAATCAATCTTTACGATACTTACTATTATAATTTCAGATATGATATCACCATACTAATGCCGGAGGTGCATTTGCAATACTTGGATCAGATACACAATGATCTAACAAGTGTCGAGAATGCCATAATCAGAGACAATTCATTACCACCTGCCCATCGGAGGGAATTTAATAGAGAAAGCAAAGTATTAGCATACATCTCGTAAGAGCCAACTATCACATACATGCAGATTTTTACTCAAATATCTCAACCAAATTTATGATAAGTATATCATACCAGTAACCCGTTCTTGCGTGTAAAAGAGACATTTTTTTGGAAACACCAATGAATGATAACTATAATGAAATTCTGAGTATAACTAGAAATTGTCACCGGGACAATTTGACGGGCTTTTCACCTAAAAGGTATTCCAGGCAAGGTCATTTATATTATCAAACTTGACAGTTTCTATTTCTGCATCCTGCAGGCCTAATATAAGATATCTAGGCCTTCCAAAACTTCAGAAGTAGTCATTTGGATATTTTAGATTTGTTGGCCCCTTTGACCTTGAATATAGGTCAAGGTCAATCATATTGAAAAACTTGGTAGGCATTTATGTCAGCATGCTACATGCCTAATATTAGGTGTCTAGGCCTTCTAAAATTTCAAAAGAAGATTTGATAAATGATTTCATCAAAAAATTGCACTTTTGAACTTTGACCCTTATTTAAAAACGGAAGTTCACGTATAACAGAAAAATGGTAAATAAGTTAATGGTTTCACTTTCAATTCTACATAACATATCCAAAAATCAAAGAAAGTGGCTGTGTGGTTAACGAGCTACGGCTGTGTCAATGAGCTGAATTTTCACTGGATCATTTTCATAGCTCTAAAATAACAAGCACTCTCTGACCTCGGATGAAGGTCAAGGTCGTTTACTTTTTCAAACTTGATAGTCAACTACCTAAGCATGCTTCATGCACAATATCAAGCCTCTATACCATGTAGAACTTGACAAGAAGTTGTTTTCGTGATTTTCACCGAAAGCGGCGAATTTCCATAGCAGAGAAAAGATCAGTCTTACAAAGATCCAATAAAGTTCACTCAATGGTGGGCTCCAAGATCCCTCTGGAATCTCTTGTTAAAACAAGTAATTATTAGAAAAACATTGCCCGGTAGATTATCTTCAAATAATATAATAGCATGAAAGCTGTAAAACCAACGATAAGTTAGTTATGACCATTTTAAACAATTTATTTATGATATGTGTATTTGACCCCTGTGAACTTGAATATGGGTCAAGGTCATTCATAGTATCTGACTTTATAGCCCATCCCCTGGACAACTTCTATATGAAATATGAAGATCCTAGACCTTACAGAACTTCAGGAGAAAAGTTTTCAAGTTTATTGTTAAAAACAGGACCTTTAACATTTGACCCTTACCGAAAACCGGAAGTTGCCATTTTTTGTAATAACATGTAGAGAGAAAAAGTTTACGCTTAAGATTATATGCAAAAAATATTATCGGATGAAATCTGTGAAAAGAACTGTTAGTGAGTTATAAGCATTTTTAAATTTTAAGATAAGACGTCATAGCGGCCATTCTGTTTTTTTTGATGAAGATAAAAATCATGTCAAACGTTAGAGAACATTAGAGGGGCCTTTTCTATAGCAATTGGATACTATATTAGTTATTCAGTTCGACAATATATAATGTTAAACATTTTGGCGGGAATTAAGCAAAGATCAGAGGACTGTTTTTCAAAATGGCATACAACATTAACCGGAAGTGCTACCGAAAAATGAAAGACACCAAATTCATCAGAATGACATTCTGCATCGATATGTAAAAAGACATTTCGCATAATCAAAAATTTTTTTTTCGTGAACTTTGACCCCATAGCGAACTTATTTGTTTGACCTTAACCCTAATTGCTGTAATTGAATAAAAGTTAGTCTTTTATACGATCTACATAAAACATCAAAAATATTTGCTGTATCTTAAACGGTATTTGAGTTATGGCTGTTTTAAAACTTTTTAGGTATGACGTCATGGCGGCCAGCTTGGATTTTTTACCTACTTAAAAATGTTGCGGTCACCCCTTTAACTCATGCCATACAATATAACAATAAGGCAATTGGCATACCTCTTACCATTTTGAAGATCTTTTGGACACAAAAAAAGTGTAGAAGAATAATAATTAACTTACATAATATATACAATTCATAATAAAAATACTGTTAGAGGTATCTTCATAATTCCAACTGTTCCGAAATCAGAATGATTGTTTTAGTGTTCCAGCAAAATTAATGTATTTTATTTTTCTTACTTTTTGAGAAAACTTTTTACGTCCCTGTTCCCCCGATGCAAAAATTCACTTGGAAGGTCTGTATCACTACGGTGTTGAATCCGTTGAAAATAACCGTTCTGTCGCCCATCGAATTTGCGAAATCAAACTCAACAAAAGTAGCGGAACAATATCAATAAACCAGATATTTTTAGCACTAAAATCGAGATTAATCAGGCATAGAACTCGATACCAGGTAATAAGAATTTCCTGTAAAAGGTACGATAGGAAAATATTGCGATGTGAGTAAATAAATGTTTAATTTCTTTATTCTGATTACCATTTCTAAATTTGACGATTTGATCCTGAACATTCCAATGACGTCACTTTTTAGTCCTCTCGGGTGATTCGACCTTGCAAGCTGACGTTTTTAAGGAATAAGCATTCATTTGTGGTATTATGATGGCAATTTGCACTCACATACACCATAACATAGTTTAGAATAATAGTGTTACTTTATCTTGAAACGTTTCATTACTTAAACGTCACTTTGACAAAAAGAAAAAGAAATAGTAGGCCTAGGCTACAATGTAAATCTTACAGCGTTTGTGGATACAATGCTTCGTTTAGTAGATGAAATTCACGAAATATTGTACAAAAACATCATTAACATGCTTCTGAAACATATAATTAATGATTTGAATTGAATATGTTTGACATTGTGTGTAAAATATCTATTTTGGTCTTTCGCCGTCGAAAACCAATGGAACCGCAGTACTGGGTTGCGAGCAGCTATCGTGATATTTTCGTGTGTTTTTTTTTTTTCTTATTCATTAAAAAAGAAGCGATCTTTGAAGATCATTCACATCAACTATCTTTTGTCCAAAACGTTTCGGCAATATCATTCATTTTCTTATATTTGAGTTGAATGCATCAAATCGGATCTGTTCACGACATCGACTGTGCATTGTATAGGCCTACCTGTACCTGCAGTTATCGTGATTTTTCATGCAACTTAGTAGAATTTTACGTTGCATACGAAGATATTTTTTTTTGTTCCATCATTTTTCAAGTATGGCATTAGCTACATCTAATCAATGTAATATATGGATGAATATGCTATTCTACTCCTGCTCGGATTATGCTACTTCTTTAGACATATCCTGATATACATAAGTGGTATCTTAAGCTACACTCCGATGACCTAAAGGCAATGTCGACATAACGAAGTTTCATAGTTCGAAATTTTGATCATATGTCCACACCTCATTTTTCCTCTTTTTGTAATTTGTTTGATGCACTATTTCTAATCAATGGAGTTGTCGTCCTTTATAGTGTCACCTGAATACTGTAACCGTACTTATTTTTGCGACGGCTTTTGACGACGTTTTAATTTCCTATTTTACCAAACCATTTTTGAGGGCGTCTTGATTTCCTTTTCTATACCTAACGAATTTTTCACGACGACTTAATTTCCTTTTCTATCCATAATGAATTTTTACGACGACTTAATTTACTGTTCTATACCTAACTATTTTTAACGACGACTTGATTTCCTTTTTTTACCTAACGACTTTTTACAACGTATTATCACTTCTTCTATTACATCTAACGACTTTTGACGAAGACTTTATTTCCTTTTCTTTTATACCTAGCCATGGTTGACGACGACTTGATTTACTTTTGTATACCAAGCGACTTTTGACAACTTAATTTATTTTTCTATGCATAACGACTGTTAACGACGTCTTATCTTCTATTATACCTAACAACTTTTAAGGGCGACGCTTTTTTCCTTTTCCATACCAAACGACTTTTGCCGACGACTTAATTTCCTTTTTATACCTAACGATTTTTGTTACGGCGACTCAATTTCTCATTTCTTAGCCCGTTTTCCTTTTCATGGCGAATTTATATCGCGACTTATAGTCATAACTGGTTCTTATTGCATGTACTATTCTAAAAACCATAATTGTGGATGAACTAAGCTCTATAAAGTATACACTTATTGTTTGTATTATGCTTTATAAACCTTTGCAAGAACACAAAATTAAAACACTGTTAGTAAGATTTGTTCGTTATTCGTTCATGTGCTCAGATGAAAACATATCTGAAATAGTCACTTTATAATTAATATTATCACTCTGAAAATGTCAAATTGTGAATAGCAGAAAACATCTGGAGAGAATGTTTTGAACATGTCATATATAACTTTTCTTTCTCGTTTTTACTAAAACTGCAGCTCACATAACTTTAGACATACATGTATAATGTTCTCTATTTATTGTTACTCCACAAAAGACGACTTGAAATCACACCCGAAAATAAGCTGGTTAACAGTATATTTTTTGTATAAATTTGAAGTCATTGGTTTACTGAAACGTTACTTTTAAACGGTTTTATCGACAATTGCAGCAAAGCGAGATATGAACGAGATCATACTAACACCATTACAAACGGTTGACTACTACATTAAAATGTCAGGTGTTGTATATTGGAAAACACCATTTATATTTACTGTGTGTAAAACTTGTTAAAGTGTTAAATAATCGGGACAACTCACAACAGACAGGAAATTAAAGGTAAAATACGTCAAGAGAAGCGAGAAATACTATGAAAGTATTCACACTTAATGTAAAAATGTTTGAATTAATTAGGTTTGCGCTACCTTAATTACACTACAGCCTTTATGTTGACTACTCAACAGGTATTGAACTAAACGAATGCGATGATAACTATATAATATAGGTTTGTCTAACGATATATCAGGCCGGTTAAGTGACTTTTGACTTCAATTCATGATGCAAATGTCTCCTTTGGTATGAAAGTACCTTAGGGCATAAGAAACAAAATTAGGCAAAGACACACGCAAGATCTTGATGTTTACCGGAAATATATTCATTTTTCAAAATGGCCGCCAATGATATATGATATGTTCTCCCTTTCTAATAAATCTATATCAGTCGAGCGACATAGGAAAATGATAGAGGATTTTAATTTTACAAATAACTAAAAAGGACGGGAAATGTTGATGCTAAAAGCCCTCCCTGGGAAATAAACGTTTGATTCCAATATACTAGTTATATATTTGTATCAAACAACACATAATGTCTTTTGATATTGCAAGCATTCCCTAGGGTTACTTAAACGTCAGATTCCAACAGGTAGTAACATCACCTGGTGGCAGTAGCTATGACCAAATGTAAGAAACCATGTTAGATAAAGCTTCAACTCTATGAGTACCATTATATTGAACGACTCGAATCTGAATTCTTCCATTAGTAATCATACATTTAAGTCAACTTCATGACAGTCGATCAACTATTTCATCTTGAAACAGGCGGTATAGAAATGTCGTGCATGTCCTTTTTATTTGAAAGAGTTTGTTTTCAGATCAGAATACTATGGTATAATTAGTATTATTTTAGAAAAAAAGTAATTATTATTTATTAAAATCTTCAAGACTTAATGTACGGTATTTGAGACATACTCGTGTTGTGTCTCCAGGGCAAATGTCTACTTGTCAGCGACGTCACAGTCTGGTGTATAGATGGGTTCTTTGTTGTTATATAATTTAATGTTGTACTAACATGAGTAACCTGTCATTTGTACACATATGCAATATCTAAGCAGAATATAAAAGGAGCTGGGAGTGATATTCAGATATACAGAATAGAGGGACGGATAGCGGACACACCCTGTGTCTGATCCCATTTCGGGTCCAACCACAACGTTACTCTGTGTGCTTGTAATAACCATGCTTACATGTATATTTTAAGTTGAAATGTAAATATGCATCACATAATGAAATAAAACATCGACACAACATTGGAGTCCTTCGTTTTTCATCAACACCATAACTACGTGAACCTCACGGACGATGAACCAACAACTCACATCAAGCCATACTCCATCACCATCAAACTTTAAAATATTATAATACATCCATATGATGTGTCAATTGTCTTGATGGTGGTGCCATTAGTTTGTGGTAGAATTATTTATAAGCGCATAGTAATAAAAACGATGCCCATACAAACACTCAAATACTTTATCACACACCCAATATTTACTTTCTAGATTCTGAAAGCTGTTACTTGATAATTTTTAATATTGTAAGATAATCATATGTACTCTATGTAATAGAGTAATAAGTTAATAGTTCCCGATTGAATTGAATACTTTTTGGTAGATAACTACTTTGTTCTAGGTCTGTTCATCCTGGGAATTTTAACTGGGTAGACAAATGACTAGTACAAATTTTTGTATGCGTGAAAGGAAAAAACTCCAGCTGTAAGACTGCATTCCAAAGCCATTGGATTAAAATAACAAAGTTTTAATATGTTGTGTTATGTATGACACTAAATATGCGTAGTTATTAGATACGGGAGATAACTCATATAGCTATATGAGTAATACTTTCTATTGTCATATAATTAGTCTACGTTATAAAACTTTCTGGAATATCATCATGTATAAACATACTTTTTTGATTTTGATACATGTTACTTATAAGTAGGAATCCAGAATGATCTATTTAAAAAAAAAAGTTCCGTGTGTTTATTTGTTGACTGTTTTAGTTATATATTTCTAGAAGTAGAAAATTTTCCAATATTCTTGATTTAGGGTTTAATTTCATATTCTCCAGCTGTGCAAGGCTAATCATAGCTGTAATGAGACCTTTAACTAGAGCTGCATAAAGAACTAGTTTATACATTATCAAGAACTGTACAGAGCTGTATTATATTCATTGGGAAAGCTATACTGACTTTATCTATGAATTGTTAAAACGCATTGTGTGGATTTATTCATATTGCCTGGAACTTTACAAACTATCTGTGGATTTGTGAACATTATTAATTCGGAACCTGGAAGGATTAAGGATTCCACGAGGAAATTCGCATACAGATAAGTATTAAATCAAACTTATACAAGCAATAGCCGTATAATTGTTTATCGAGCAGTTGGTCAGTTACATTTCTAGTATATAGTCATACGTTTTTTTTCTCCGTTTCTTGAAATAAACATAACATTTTAGAATATCCTAACTTGATATAATTGTAGCAATCTGCAAGGTCAAGGTGGTATGCGATATTATGAGAAAATAATACAAAAGCAAATACCAGGTAAGAACAGTGGATATAGAAATGAGCACAGGTGTTTTGCAGCTATGATGGCATGGAATTTAGCTATATGACGTAATGCCAAGATATTTTTTCTTTATTAGATATTTATTGGCTTGAAAAAATTAGGTTGAAGATTAAAATTATCCCCAAAGGTTTTGTTTCTGTTATATATACCTTAAATGCAAATTAAGAGACCAGTCTTCATCTAATATTCAATGTCATCATTGTTTTTGTAGCATAAATTTTCGAGGGTTACGGTATCTAACTGCTCAAATATTCAGTATAGTTTACATTCAGATCCCCAAAAGGGAGCATATTGCCTGATAAAAGAATGGACTGCCATGCAACTGATTAGACTGATATTTATTAAGTTTTATAATAAATCAAATTTTTGTCAATAAAATTGGTGAAATGTGTTGATTTTTATAGGAATAAGAAATAGCAAAATATTGCATACATGACATTACTACAATTGCATATCCATATTTTGATAAGAGATACTAGTTTCAATGTATACGGGATGGATATAATAAAATGTACAAATATAAATGCACCTACCACCTTATATTTGAACATTGGTTAATGATGACAGTTATCTTGAAAAGTACGTATATTTCGGAAATAAAGCAATAAATCACGTGTCTTTGGATAAGTTCTATGGCCATAAGGTACTTCGATATGAAAGGAAATCTTTGCATCAGAACCTGCAGGAAACAGGGTTTTTTTTGCACTTAACCGGTCTACTAGTAACCGAATCCCAATTACCCAGTTAAAAGCATGCACATCTACTTCCATAGCAGAGACAAATGCTTACTTAAAACTATAAAATGATCTCATTATGTGTGAATAGCATTGTACGTAAAAAATCACAATCCTGTTTGTACACTTGATAGAGTTGGGGTTTACCGGCTCAAACGTCATTTTGAGTTTTGTAGTATATACTTATTTTCATCTTTCTACATGTACCAAACAGTTCGTCTACTTCCAGATACAGGCTCAGGACGTTATCTTGAAAACTTTCTGTGATTTTAAACATCGTATGACGTAGAAAATATGCTATAAACGTCCTAAAGATTCCGTAAGGGAAAGTACAAACGGAGCAGATAGATGATTTATTCTCTCATACCTACACGTGTAATACTGGCTTGTCTAGTGCAATACACTCATGTCGCCTGAGGCTTTATTGCATGGCTACCCATGCAATAAAGCCTCGTGACGTCACACGATCAACAAAATTACTATTTTCTAGGTACAATTTCAACTATTCTTTTCAGAAACTGGATTTACTTTATAAGATACAAACAACGGAATGTGAGTTGAAAATATCACACAATTTACATGTATGGAAAATTGACTTGCGGTCACTTTTTTTTCGAATTTCTTTCAGAATGGCGGAAACTGATAGTAGTAAAACTGCAATGAAATTTCAAGGTATGAGAGAAAATAACTCTTTAACACTTGAATATTAAGGATCCCTATCCTTCTATATTCTACTATCGGGATACCAAAAAGGTTGTAAAACCCTCGGCAAGACTCGGGTTTTTATAACATTTTGTGACCCTCGGGTAAAATATCCCTATTCTTCATATCCACATATGAAAGAGTCTTATAATCCATACTTGCGCAGTTACTGATAATAAGAAAAACCAAAACTTCTCACCGTTTAGTGAGGATGTTGTTAAAGACAGCACTAACATAGAAAACAGAATAAGGAACACCATCAGGACATAAACGAATTACATAAGGAAAGTCAAGATAATATGTACATAATGAGCTAAAATCTCAAAATACGGAGCTCGAGCAGACAGATATAATTCTACGGATAAATATAACACTTTATCCCATACTTGAAAGGGTTATCCCGGGTTCGTATGGTTCAGCTAACGCTTGCTAGAGAGACAAAATATTTCTGTATTTTACCGGGGTAGAGAAAATACAGCTCACGCTCGCTATCACGTCACGATCGAGGCATTTCCTGTGTGGTGAACTTTGACCCGCTGCACCCCAAACGAAAACGAATGCATAACTGAATTCTAAACACACATACACTAACTTTTAAACAAAGCCCACTTTGTGTGATGGCGACAATTCGACATTTCAAAATTGGTGATCACGTTACTGTTGGAATATTGGGAAAAGGGAGAAATCATCGATACATATAAACCCATAGGAGGATATTCTATGTTTAAAATTTAGTTACTTTGTGATGGTTCAATCGTCAGCGCAGCGAAGCATGAATTATTCCAGAGAGAAGAAGATGACGAATTTGATTTCCTCGATTTTGATATTGGGAAACATTTACTAAACTTAACTCAGGCAGAAACGCTTTATTAAATGATATTATGAATCACGCTGGCCACTATGAATCCCATACCCCACCCTTAGGCAACACCTAAAACATCCGTTCGTTTTGTGGCCATGGACGGCAAAGATGTCAAACAATTCCTTGACGTAACTGTCATATTAGACTGTCACCTTAGACTCTTTTTACGTAATGGAAATTAAAAAAATAAGGAAATTCAACAATTACCAGCCAATCAATCCAACTTACGCATGTCTTTTTTTTATTATGTGACCTCATCGATGCGATATATCTGTTTTATAGTACACTTGTGTTTACACAAGGGTTGGTTCAATTCGAAATGACTGTTACAAGGTGATTTTTCCATCGATTTTATTTAGTTGTGATAAAAATTATGACATTTATCGATTTTTTAGGAGAAAAAAGCTGAAAATTTCATTGTTTTCCCGTCATTTCACAAAAATGAGAAGACGTAACGTCATTATTATGATTTAATCGTATTCAGCATGTTTCAATCATATAAAAAAATGTTTATTTGCCTCTGTGTGTTGTCTGGTTCGCTATCTTTGCGCGTATATACGAATGCGTCATTTTGGCCATTTTTTGATATTTTTTTTTATGTATGTGGTGGAGGGGGGGGGGGGGTCCTCACTTTTTCCGACCTCATTGATGCGATCTATTTTTTTATAGTACACATATGTTGTTTACACAAGGGTTGGTTCAAATTGAAAAAACTGTTACAAGGTGATTTGTCTATTAATTGTTTTACTTGTGATGTACATTATGACATTTATCAATTTTTTAGGGGAAAAAAGCTGAAAATTTCATTGTTTTCCCGTCATTTCACAAAAAATGAGAAGACGTAACGTCATTATTATGATTTAATCATATTCAACATGTTTCAATCATATCAAAAAATGTGTTTATTTGCCTCTGAATGTTGTCTGGTTCTCTGTCTATGCGTATTTATGCGAATGTGTCATTTTGGCCATTTGTGATACCTGAAATCCAACATGGCCGCCAAATGACCTCATGGGACATTAGTTGTCAATGGTAACAAGCATAAAATGAAACTAGACAACATACCGGTCTTAAAAACCATGTTTCGAAAAACTGCCATTGGGGTACATGGGAACCTCTTTCTCCTCCCCCACTAATCACTGTGTGCAACTTTTGTTTAAGTGTTGCAGGTGGGTAGAGAAAACATCTAGTCACTGGTAAGGACAATCGCAGTAGGAGTAATGCTGCGACAACCCAATACCTCCTGTTCAGGTATCCGGTGTTAAACGAAACAAGTATCTCGTGATGATATTACAAATGTACAACGTCATCGTCGGGGGAGGGGATGGTGGATTTGTTCCATGCTCTTACAGCTAGTAAGAGGCAAAACGTGTTGGATACCTACGTAGACACAAACAAACTTCTCGTATACCTTCACACATCTAAATGGCATATGCATGGCTTGATATGTATTTAGTTTAATAAGGTATTCGACGATTTAACAGCAATCCTTAACAACAATAGAAAACAGTATATCGGACCACTGACAAACACAAATGATTAAACCAGCAGCATCCGCAGCAACAGTAATGCAATCCCAAAAATAATCAGATAGAAGAAGATGGGAATCAACCAGAATAGTGGCTGTTATAACAGTCAAATTACAGCACAATAATGTCAGCAATGACAGCAAACATACACTCAGGGTAACATCGCAATACATTATTAAGCCAGTAATACAAACGCTAAAATTGAGTTAAAAGTGTGGCATGCATCACTCAAATGAAGAATACATATCAAAATGAAGAGGTATACTTATTGGGCATGGATGACAATTGACAAGACAAACTGTGTAACTTGAGCATTGATAGGATAATATGAGCCAATATAAATTTAAAGTACATTCAGTAATGTATCTTATAAGTTCATTGGAGAGGAGAGTACCCCATCCAAATATACAAAGAATATGACTGCTGTGGCAGGTGGTTAGGATTCCGAGATATATTACCACAACCCTTCCATCTGTGGGTCGCGAGTTGAAATCCACGTGGGGCAGCTGTTATTTACGGACCGCTGGGCGGTGTTTTGCACTGGTTCTTTCTGGTTTTCCACCACGATTAGGTGTGTTACGTCCTTAAATGACGCTGGTTTGTTAAAACAAGCAAAACTAACCAAGTCAACCACTAATTAAGTGTGCAGGAGGGAGGAGGTCATTGGTACCGAAATATACAAAGCCACATTAAAGACATCATCAACACAATATAAACACATGACTTTAAACGTGTTGCGCTCACAGGTGATGACTTTACCCTTCCTGGAGAGACTACTCGGATGCAGATATCTTAATTCCCATTTAATACAGTCTGCGGGAAATAAACGGGAAATAAACATACTGCAACTAGCAAAAAGGTAGGGTACAGTTAATCAATCTCACCAGTAAAGACCGTGTTACTCTTTTAATGTTTAATGGGTTTTTTTTCCATCTGAATATAATTGGGTAGAAACATTGTTTTCTTACAATATCAAAAAATATTGTTTATGTATGACACTAAATACATGTAGTTATGAGATAAGGGAGATAACTCCTATAGCTTTTTTTATCAATACATCCTATGAAGGTCATTTCATTGATTTAGGTTATAGAACTTTCTACAATATAATCATGTATAAACAAATATGTTTGTAAACATGTTGATTTTAAGTAGAGATCTAGAATGATCTATTTCCAGAAAGTTATGTGTGTTTACTTGTTTACTGTTTTTAGTTAGATATTTCTAGAAGTAGGAGGTTCTCCAATATTCTTGAATTACGGTTTAGCTATATATACTCCAGCTGCCCAAGGCTAATCAGAACTGTAATGAGACCTGTAATAAGACATATCAAGAATTGTACAGCGCCATATAAGATTCTATTGGGAGAGCTATTGTGACTTTATCTGTGGATTATTACAACACTTTGTGTGGATTTATTCATATTGCCTGGAACTTTACAAATCATCGGTGGACATTCAATTTCCTTGTGGATTTGTGATTATTGTTAATTTGAAACCTGGAAGGATCAAGGATTATACCAGGACATTCGCATACAGATAAGTAACACTTTAAATCATCGTACTAGTCTTGTACCACCACCAATTACTTTAGATATTGTAAACCATCTCTGTATAATATTGTATATATAATTAAATTGTGTTTTGAATTTAGCTGCTGGTTTCTCCTTTCTGTTATTCGTTAATGTAACAGAATTGGGGGCTCGTGTCCGAGATCGATATTTAATTTGTAAAATCTAACTTTGAAAAATTAATTAAGAAATTTTCAAAATTTGTGTACAAACTTTGAGTTTACATTTGAAACCAACAGCTAGATAAATATGACTACTATGCAGGTAGAACAGTTTGTTAAAGCGCCATCCCTGGAAGTTCTTTTGCAAGTTAGTAAGAAGGATTTACTGTTATTGGGTAAACATTTAGGCCTTACTATCAAAACTAATTTGAGGAAAGCTGATATTAGGAATGTAATTATAAGATATTTTGTTGACAATGGCAAATTTGACTCTAGTGCATTAGATAGTATAGAGGAAACAATCAGTTCAGAAATTCAAATTAGACAAATGGAACTTGAACATGAAATGAAAATGAAACAAATTGAAAAAGAAATGAGAGAAAGAGAAATAGAAAAGGAGTTAAGAGAAAAAGAAATTGAAAGAAAATTAAAAGAAAAAGAGATCGAGAGAGATCAGATGTTAGAAATAGAGAAGCAGAAAATTCAAGCTGAAACAGAACTTAGAATTAAAGAATTAGAGCTAGCTTCTCAAGACGGTTCAAGTAATCCAACTTTTAGGGGTTTACAAGGAAACAGAGGTTTTGATGTCAGTAGAAATATTAGGTTAGTTCCTCCTTTTCAAGAGAAAGAAGTTGACAAGTATTTTCTACATTTTGAGAAAATAGCTGACAGTATGAAATGGCCTGAAGATAAGCTTACAATGCTTCTCCAGAGTGTCATGATTGGTAAAGCTAGAGACATTTATTCTTCTTTATCTGTAGATGAGATTTCAAATTACCAAGTAGTCAAGAAAGCTATTTTGAAAGCTTATGAGTTAGTTCCTGAGGCTTACCGCCATAAATTTCGAAACTCAAGAAAGAGAGATGAACAAACTCATGTAGAATTTGCCAGAGAAAAAAGAACAATTATTTAATAGGTGGTGTGATTCTAAAGAAATTGATGAGGATTTCGGTAAATTGAGGCAATTATTGTTGATAGAGGAGTTTAAACGTTGTGTCCACACAAACATAAAAACTCATTTAGATGAGAGAAAAGTTGAAACACTTAGTAAAGCAGCTACAATGGCTGATGATTACGCTCTCACCCACAAAGGCTCATTTGTTAAAAACAGTTCTCAAGACAAAAACAGTACCACAGGTACTAGTAAATTTGGTCAGCCTAGGAACCCAACCTTTAGTGGCCCTTCCAACGACAAACCTAAATTAGGTGATAAAACTAAGTCTGCTTCTAAAACAGATGATAGGGTAGGTGTGGGGTCTCCTTCTGGTCCTGTTTGTAATTACTGCAAGAAAGTAGGGCATACTATGTCTGAATGTTATTCTCTCCAGCGTAAGGAGCAAAAGCGTAAACAGTCAGTTCCTTCTGTGTTAGCTATGTCAAAGCCTAGCCAGAAACTTAGTGATATTGTGGAAGATTCTAAAGTGTCTGTTGAGATTAAGAGCTCAGAGTCTGATAGTGTCTTGGAGAAGTACTCTCCCTTCATTTCTGAAGGTTTTGTTTCACTTACTAGTGATATTACCAACTTGAAACCTGTGAAGATTTTGCGAGATACTGGGGCTTCTCATTCTTTGATATTAGATGGCGTAGTGCCTTTGTCCGAGGAGACCTCATCTGGTAGTAGTGTTTTTGCTTCAAGGTGTAGAGTTAGGTTTTGTTAATGTGCCTCTCCATTGTGTTTATTTAAAGTCAGACTTGGTTACTGGGCCTGTCACCATTGGTGTTAGACCGGAACTTCCCATAGAGGGCGTGTCGCTCATTTTAGGCAATGACTTGGCTGGAGAGAAAGTTAGGGTAGATCCCTTAGTGTCCAGTATCCCTGATAAAACAGAAGATGCTGAGACTATTCAACAGGAATTTCCTGGTATTTTCCCTTCTTGTGCTGTAACTCGTTCAATGAGTAAGAAGGTTTCTGATGTTGCAGTAGTTGAGGATCATTATAGTCCAGGGTTAGGTGACACTTTCTTGGCTCATGATATAGAGGATGTCGGGAGCAAGTGTGATCTTTTGAGCAATCCTGTAGACTTTGATAGTGATAGAGTTGTTCCTAACAAGGGTACTTCTTTGTCTGACATGATGAGTAAATCATCTTTGTCTAGAGAGGAGCTTATAGTAGAACAGGAGAAACATCCTGAAATCCCCTTATTGTGTAATCGGGCTTTGAATGAGGAAGAGGCTGAGAAAGTTCCGGTTTGTTACTTCCGTAGGTCAGGTGTGTTGATGCGCAAGTGGCGCCCCCCTGATGTGTCTCCCGAGGAAGACTGGAAAGTTGTCAATCAAATAGTTGTCCCACCGAGGTATAGGCAAGATATTCTGAGTTTGTCTCATGACGTACCAATGGCAGGGCATTTAGGTGTGACCAAGACTTATAACAGGATCTTAGATCACTTCTTTTGGCCCAAGTTGAAACGGGATGTGGCTGATTTTTGTAGGTCTTGTCATACTTGTCAGGTGGTAGGGAAACCTAATCAGAAAATCCCTGTTGCACCTTTGCACCCCATTCCAGCATTTGAGGAACCATTTAGTAGAGTCATTATAGACTGTGTAGGTCCTCTACCCAAAACTAAGTCTGGGAATGAGTATCTTTTAACTATTATGTGTGCTTCCACACGCTTTCCTGAAGCCATTCCACTCAGAAATATTAAGGCCCCTAACATAGTCAAGGCTTTGGTTAAATTCTTTACATTTGTTGGTCTTCCAAAAGCTGTCCAATCGGACCAAGGTTCGAATTTCATGTCTGGTATTTTTCAACAAGTCATGTACCAGCTCCAGATCAAGCAGTATAAGTCTAGTGCTTATCATCCAGAGTCTCAGGGTGCGTTAGAACGTTTTCATCAGACATTGAAGAATATGATGAGATCTTATTGTTTTGAAAACAAAAGAGATTGGGACGAAGGCATACACATGTTGTTGTTTGGCGTTAGAGAATCTGTACAAGAATCTCTTGGTTTCAGTCCATTTGAACTTGTGTTTGGACATACTGTACGTGGTCCTTTGAAAATTTTGAAAGACAAAATTTTGGACGAAG
>NW_027187706.1:26959-66644 GCF_041381155.1 Argopecten irradians | reverse complement strand
GATCATATTCTTATTATAATCCCTTTATATATGGTAAGGTCCTGTATGATACAAAAGCATAGTCAAGTTCTTGATCTTTGAAAATCTTTCCCTTTAAGTTAGTTAATGTGACACAAAGATGTATGGCCTGTGGTGATAAAAAAAGAATCACATTACAACATATATCCAATTTTCTTCACAGGGGAGTTCAGACCCTTGATATTTTATACTATCTATTTGTAGACCATAGGATGGAAATTTGTGCCAAATCCTTGAATTTACTTTCTCTCTTGGAAGAAGTGTCTTCCAAATGTCATTGTTTACATATAATTTCACTTTGTATCACAGTTTAATGACACAATATTTTTTCTGTATTGTTGTATGATTTTTTTTTATTTCATATAATGTAGTCTAGTCATTTTCCATATAACCTTAAAGAGTCACAATCTGTTTTAAGACACCTGTTTATAATTTGGCATATATATTCTGTGACTTTTTTAATTGATGTCATGTACCTACTTTCTATAAAAGAATTGGTAACATTTAAAAAAAAAACTTTGAATTGAATAACGAACTTTACTCGGTATATTTTCTTTAGTTACACCTGAATGTTTACTTTCTGGGAAGAAATGTCTTCCAAATGTCATTGTTCAATGAAACTGGGCTTATTGTGTATCAGTGTTTTGACACTAATTTTCCTATTTTGTTGTATGAATTATGATTTCACATTATGTAACCTTTTTCTGAAAGAATATCATGTAGCCATCTTCTATATACTCATGTTTTCATATCGTGTAGCTAGCTGTTTTCTATAAAAGCATCATTTTAGTCATAAAGTGTTTTAAAGGCCCACTACCTTTCCGAAACAAAAAAAATAGAATTTCTTTAAAAAAATTAATAACATAAGGAAACATATACAGATGGCCTAAGATGAGGTTATAATACCAAACAAATGCAAGATTTCCGGCGTAAACTAATTTACAGTGAAGATTCTTTTCGCTGTTTTACCGTCTGGTTCAGGGATAGTCAACTAACGCTCGGTAGTTAGGACGACGGCGGAAATTTAATACGACCCGTGTTATGAAAATTAACATTTAATTTACATTATTTTTAATGTGCAGAGGTTGATGACAGGCCTTAGTATTAACAGTAAGCTAACAAGTTTTGCGAATCTACACAATTATCAATCTCGTTTTGCATTCCAATTTTGAAAATTAAAAAACGTTTCGGAAAGGTAGTGGGCCTTTAAGACACCTGTTTATAATATGACGCATGTTCTGTGAATTTTTTAAGTGTCTGCAAAATGTCATTGTTTAATTACACTGTTTATCAGTCATTGTTTTTTTCTTCTTTTGACTTCAGTGTTCAGCAATTTTCTGATTTCATATTAATGATGTGTCTATTTTCCATAAGTATTGTAATAACATCTTTAAAAAAAACTTCGAAAATAAAAATTGTTTCATAGATATTCAAATTAATTATATTTTACTGTTACACCTGAATGTTTAATTTCTAGGAAGAAATGTCTTCCAAATACACAATTTTGATATCACTGTAACATCAGTTTTTATATAGCAGATTATTTTCATTTGATTTCATATCATGTAGCTATAGCCATCTCATATATCAGAAAATTGTTATTTCATATCATGTAGCTAGTTTTTTTCTATAAAAACATAATAAATCATATTGTGTTTTAAGAATTGCCACATATAAAAGTATTAAAAATCTTTATTTTATAAAATGCACTTTGGCTCTTTTATACCCTATAATGATTCATCTGGAAAATGCACAGAATGTACTTGACTGTATGGATATACTTGATCTGGAATGCTGTTATAACATTGTATACACAATTCGTAAATGGTATTGATGGAAACACAGCATTATATACAAAGAAGACGTTTAAGGGAAAATACCTGCACCTTGTGTCAATAGCAAGATCCCAAAATGTATTTAGAATATAAACTTCACTCTAACAATGACCTAAATAACAATATTCATAACATTGCAGATGTTGATGAATCCAGAGGTACATACCATATTCGACCCAATAAGCGCCCATGTCCCTGGATGTGCCCCTCCTCATTTTTGAGGCCTCAATTTTTGGGCATAAATAAAAACCAACACACTACACAAAACTGTATAGTTTTGCAAACAATTTCGTCTTATTAAGCACCTTTATTTTTTCATTTTTTAAACGCACTGGGCGCTTATTAGGTACAGTATGCTTATTTACATTCACTCACAACTTCTACTAAATAAACTAACCATAGTAAAGTAAAGTCTATGGGAGTATAACTGACACCCAAATGTGTGACCATTATGACGTCACTTAAATTAACATCATTTGATCCGTAAAAATGACTGTTCCATCTCGTGATTAAATAGTCATTGATAAACGGTTTTCCTGATCTGACTTAAACATATTATTCAAGAATTTTGAAGACAGCACATGAAATGGCCATTTGTTCATTAATGGTAATTGTATCATTACAATATAATATAATGTAGTGCTTTGTAAACTCCTTTATAAACCAATCATGAGCACATAGATAAACATTATTTATATTTCATTTGTAAAGACAAAATTAAATGAAGGACATTAAAGCCATTTCAATCAATCTTTCTAAAAAAACTACCATGGGTCCACGTATTGCTTTCCTTTTTTTAAAGGAGAGCAAACTTGTTTAATTATTTATCTGGTTATGTTATCGTATATACCAAACAAAGGATACCGTTAATTTCTTAAAGTCCCATTAACTTTCAGTGGCAAAAAAAATAAAGTTTCTTAAAAAACAATGATATCATAAGATGTTGGCCTGAGATGAGGTTACAATGCGATCTATGTTGACTATATATTCATTAAAATAAACTTATATATTTTACATCGATTGCGAAACATACGATGGCCGATAGCGGAATGTACACAAAATGCATAGCTTTTTGTTTTTTTGTATCGATATTCAGCGTTCTTCTCTTCCGGCAAACAAGTGTTGTAATAACCTTTTTTGTATCAATAAGAAAACATGTATTTCAAGTACAAACAAAGTAATGAGTTACAGGTTTTTAGACACTAAGAAAAACCTTAAGTGGCATGTACAGATTTACTTTCCTTCAAGGTCATGTCAACAAGTACATCTATAAAAAAAATAATTGCAGGTGATTAAAGGTACTGGCCTTTCCTCAGCCTGCGAAGGAATGCAAAGGTCGCGTGACCCCAATACGCTTTATTTCAGTATTACGGATGGCAGAAAACAGGGTAGCAGATAAGTTGATTTATTTTCTATACTTCAGAAATCACAAACTAATATATTCAGTAATGCTATTAAACGAAATATAAGTATGGTTCTTAAATGAAAAGTGGTGGGTATTTTTAGAAATAAACGTTTTCATAAGTACTACAAAACAATTATGATTACTAGCATGCAAAACTGAAGATATAGCGATGGCTTTTGATATCTGAGGAATAGAAAATTAGCAATTTACTAGTTACCATGCTTCCTTCCATTCGTGTTATTATTTTGGACCCGATAGCTTAATACTGATGAAAACATGTTGCTGCCGCGCGACCGTCTACGGATAACTAGGGAAAGGTCAACACCTTTTTATCAAATGCAATAATTCCTAAATGATGACATTGACCTTGAAGGAACGTAAATATGTGCATGTAACTCAAGGTTTTTCTTAACGTACAAACAACTGTTACTCATGGCTTTTTTTGTACTTGAAACGGAACTCTATTCTTTTTGACAACATTTCTGTCTTACTGAAACAACACTGAACACAGGTACCAGAAAAAGTGATTGGATTGTTTTGTACATTTCGCTATCTGCCATCGTAGAAACAAGTTATACAACTTATACAAATCACTTCCGATGGCTCAGATGAAAGCGTATATTGTATGTGTCAAATACAACAGTAGATTATACGGAATTAACAGAAAATAGTGAAAGGAGGTATCCCAAAACAGACTGGATTTTGAACGTGTTATGTCGAACACTCGGACAAAAGTGTTATCCTAGTGTAACAGTCTGGTCCGAGGGTTCAACATCAAATTTATTGACCTCAAACCCAGTCAACAAAAGTATAATGTTTAATGGTATCAACTGCAATCAAGTTATAAATGTTGCCATATCTGTCTGGAAAACCCGTAAGATAAACATCAACTATTCAACATATTATGTTAAAACCCAGCTTTGTCTTTAACACGCATGCGCGTGTCATTTTTTGTAAAACAATGGCATGTACCGTGAGGTAAATACCTATACACGCCATGTTTAATCGCGATAACCATGTAAGAGTAATCATGGATTATTGGATAGTTTACAAAACTGTTTACAATGTGAAACAAGTGACCAGTCCAACATGTGTCCAACCCCTGACCCCTGAACTTGTCAAGTGCATTGGTCAGTGATCGAGTGATGAAAATGAAGGCAATTGGACAAAATCAACAGGGATCTTAACTTATAAACGAAACGGTATGTAGTGTAACTAAACATTATTGAATACACCTATTCTAATACTACCAAATGCACCATTATCAGTTATGACACATTGACACAGTTCGATGAATATGATAAAAAGTAATAAAGTACAAAGTCACCAAATTATGTTAGTACGTCATCATACATGCTAAGATGTTATTGACAAAAACCAGTATTTTTTTGTTGCCAATTGTATTATGTCTTGTTTCTCTGATATTGGTGCATTGTGTATTGTGTTATGTTGAAAACTCATTAAAAATCTCACTTGGTTCAAACAAAATGGGACAAAACAGAACGTTGACCCTTCTATTTAACCCCCTCCGTAAATACTAAGGGACTCCGACCTGACCTTAATCATATGTCATACCATGATGGCCTAAAACCCCGGGTATCTATAAACAAAACATGCTCATCAATCATGGCCGCCAGAGAGCCCAAATTGACACTTCTTCTTTGCACCGTCAGTGAATAGTATGTACTTATTTTTGTGTACTTTATATATCTATTTCATGCACATTTGACCACTGTCGTAAACCCTGCGTTACCATGCACACAAAAAGGTGGATTATGCCTGGTCAAAATCTAGATATCATCCTATTTTGATTGGGAACTTAAGTAAAGGTTTATATTGGATTAATTAATTGTTCTACTATAATTAACATGGTATTCTAATATATTTAAATTTACTTTGAAATAAACCAGACAAGTTATTCTTTTTTTTTCTTCATGCATCAGAAATGGCGCAAAAATCCAACGCTATAGTCACGTCACAATAGAGATGTCGGCGTTGCATATTGATTTGGAAAAAGAAATCCCTAGGAATATCAAAGCCAACTGTTTAAACATATTTTGTTCAATCACCTTGTCTGAAAAGATACTTGTTTTTAACTTTGATGTCACTATTCTGAAGAGCTGTCTATAGTGAAAACGATAAGGGCATATCGAGTTTTCTTTATTTTGTTCCGCCTGTAAGAAAATACCTATTGTTTTTATTCTGATATTTATTATCCTTCGGCATCCAAATTTATAAACAAAGGATCTCCAAAATGGTAGAAGATACGGCAATGAACGTGTCATCAAACTGCATGGCATAAGTTGAAATGTGACAACTTATGTTTTAAGTTGGCCAACAGTCCTATATAGCCGTTATGATATCGTTGTCGGTAGTAAACTTATGTCAATATCTCGTTAACGGCTTAGGGATTTTTTTGAAAATATTCTTTTGTATGTTATACATAATCAAAACAGAAACAAACATCTAGTGTATCGCTTTTCCATAAAACGTTAATTTCTGGGTTAACATATCCTCTTCTCAAGTTTAGGAAGGACTGTAGGATGCCGAGATAAATAACTACCCAAGTTTTCAATATGAGTGACCTTTGGACTCTATTCAATGTCGCACGGGTAAAAAAACTATTAAAATGACACGCTGAGTTCTAAAATCTTGTTTGTAGAAATACTGCCCAATTTGTTGATATGGTTGAACTTGACATTTATTCAAGGTCATATAACCCAAATGGCCTTAAATCCTTATCAACTTCTTATAGGATTCAGAAAAGTATAGCTACCTGGTATTGGACATTTAGCATTGTCGTATAATGGGCTACTAGATGTCTAATATCAGTAGCCTTGACCTTCATTCAAGGTCGCATGGACCATTTATTTTAAATCTTTGTACTTTTTTCTTTTGAATTTTTTTTAAATATCTAGAAACTTAACGTTGGAGTATGCTAACATAAAGAGATACCAAGTTTCTTAATGGGAATCATGTTGACCATAGTTTCTGCCGCGCGAATTTGAATCCCATGTGGGGCGGTTGCTAGGTACTGACCGCTGATCGGTGGTTTTTCTCCGGGTACTCCGGATTTCCTCTACCAACAAACCTGGCACGTCCTTATTTGGCCCTGGCTGATATTAGGACGTTAAACTAACAGAACCCAAAACTTGTTAGTAAAAAGCGAAAGTGTCCAATGCAATTTTTTTCCCAGCTCACGTGAATTGCAATCTTCTAAATGCATATTTTGCTTCTGGCATTGAACAATCAACTAACAGTAAGTGTGAACCTTTCTAAAATAGCAAACCATTTGATAAGTGATATAAACTAATATTTTCACACGCGAGTATGTGCGAAATTATTTTATTAAAAAGCCAAAACAACTTCAGCGTTAACAACCTTTACATAATAACCAACTACATTGTAATGGATGTATGTAGTTCGAGTCATTCTTATTTAAACATTAACAGCACGTATCTATTCCAACCAACATGTTTTATCAAGTTATTGTTCGTTTTAAACGAATGATTCAATAGCGCTATCAATATACATATCGTTAATGCCAATCGGTATCGATGTTTTAATTAATCATTGTATAGTAAGTCAACCATTGTCACCCCGACTATTTATTTGATAGATTTGGTCTATTGTTTAACATGACATTATCTGCTATGATCATTTTGATATACCTCCCTGTGTGTCACCTCTATACAGCTAGTCATTTTGCGATGTCCTCTTTTTGGGACCGTAGAATGTACACAAAGCTCGAGATGGTAGATTACTGAAATTCATTATAATGTTTTATATTCCATTCACCATTGCTTTGATGAGTTCTGCATTCGGGCGAAAAGGTATTGGCTTGAATGGTGTGATGGCAGCTGAAACAGTTCATACTATTTATCAGATCTAATGCTTAATTTAATTATTTATCTGGTTATTATATTTACCAAACAAAGGATACCATTCATTTCTTTAAATTCCCATTAACTTGCGGAAGCAAAAAAAAAGAAAGTTTCTTAAAAAACAAGGGTAACACAAGACGTTGGCTTAAGATGAGGTTACAATACAATCTATGTTGAGTATATATCCATTATAGTAAATTTATTCATTTTATATCGATTGTGAAACATACGAAGGGCGTTAACGGAATGTACACAAAATGCAATAATTTTTTGTTTTGTGTATATATATTCAGCGTTGTTTCCATTCGGCAAAAAAGTGTTGTAATAACCTTTTTTGTATTAATGAGAAAATACTTTCTTTAAAATACAAATAAAGCAATGAGTAACAGTTTTGTACATTTATTAAAGAAAGAACTTAAGTGACATGTACATATTTACCCTCCTTCAAGGTCATGTCAACAAGTACAGCTCAAAATAATTGCATGTGATTAAAGGTGTTGACCTTTCCTCACTTATCAGCCAGCGGAGGAATGCAGTGGTCAGGTGGCCCCAAATATGCTTTATTTCAGTATTACGGATGGCAGAAAGCAGGGTAACGGGGTAAGTTGATTTAATTTCTGTTGTGTATTTTCTATTATGTGTGCATTCCGGAAATATCAAGCTGGGTTCATATATTACAATCTCCTACCGTAGGGATACCATAGGCGTATGTATCTGGTAGTGCGATATGGATAAAGTAGTTCCTAAAATGGCTTCCATGTGTTTGTAGTATGTTGAGACGCAACCAATATTTTCTTTACTTAAAAAATCACAAACTAATATTTACAATAATGCCTCTAAATGACATATAAGTATGGTTCTTAAATGAAAGGGGGTGGGTATTTTTAAAAAATAAACTTTTTCATAATTACTTCAAAACAATCATGATTACTACTATGCAAAACTGTAAATAATATTAATGTTTTTTTTGATATCTGAAGCATTGAAAATTAGCAACTTACCTGTTACCATGCTCCTTCCAATCGTGTTATTATTTTGGACCCGATATCTTAATACTGATGAAACCATGTTGCTGCCGCGCGACCGTCTACTGATAACTAGGGAAATGTCAACACCTTTTATCAAATGCAATAATTCCTAAATGAACTTGATGACAGTGACCTTGATGGAACGTAAGTATATGCATGTAACTCAAGGTTTTTCTTAACGTACAAACAATTATTACTCATGGCCTTTTTGTACTTGAAACGGAACTCTATTCTTTTTGACAACATTTGTTTGTCTTACTGAAACAACACTGATCACAGGCACCAAAAAGAAAGAGTAATTGCATTGTTTTGTACATTTGGCTATCTGCCATCGTAGAAACAAGTTAAACAACTTATACAAATTACTTCCGATGGCTCGGATGAAAGCGAGGGGTCTTAGAGTGGGATGAAATCCGAGTGTCCGGAGAAAACAAACATGATGAGGTAGGTGACCCCTGACCTTTTCACGTCCGTGCCGGGACCGAGTTCCTCCCACCTTTGTGAAAGAACAAGGTATCAAAATTTAGGAGTAGGGGTAAAATATACAATTATTCTGAACAGTAAAAAATGAGTTGAAGGTGTGATATTATTATTTTCTCAAAGACAAGATTGGTTTTGTCAATTTTATACATATACATATTCTATATTTGATAGAAATACAAACCATCTCTATTAATCATTTATTATCTGTGTGTTCTATGTCCAGTTCTATATTGCTTGGTTACCAAAAAGACAACCTTATATATATATATTGTAGAAGCCCTCACCTTTTCCCAGATATACATCTATATACATTTGCAAAACAAATGCATCGTACATATATGTGTATATGTGATGTATACCTTGTCCATATTGTAGATACCATGTAATGTAGTCGCTAAAACTGTCTATATTGTTAGGCTTTTTTAATATTTTTTTGTCTATATATTTGGCAAAATAAAAAAGAAGCCTAATAATATAGGCAGGTTTAGCGGACTACATGTAATGCACATACTTGTGTGTTATTGACTCTTGACCATATTGCAGATACACTGCATACAGTGTGTACATACATGTATATGTGATATGTCTTGACCATATTGTAGATACACTGTGGTGTCTACATATATATGTGTGTTATCTCTTGACCATATTGGTTATACAAGTGCAATGTCTACAAACATGCATATGTATATGTGTTAAATTATGTATTGACCATAGTGTTGATACATATGTACACTGCCGTGTCTATACATGCGTATGTTTCATGTATATACCATATTCTATTGTAGATGCACAGCAATGACTACACATGTATATGTCTAATGTCTTGACCATATTGTAGATACACTGCAGTGTCTACAGATATATGTGTGTTATGTCTTGACCATATTTTAGATACACTGCAGTGTCAACAGATATATGTGTGTTATTTGTACTGACCATATTGTAGATTACACTGTGTGTCTATACATGTATATGTTTTATGCATTGACCATATTGTAGATAAACTGCTGTGTCTACACATGAATGATACGCTGCAGTGTCTACATATATGATTCATATCTTTGCCATATATGAATGTTATGTCTTGACCATATTACAGTATCTACATAAGCATGTGCATTGCATGTACTATGTCTTATTCAGATTGTAGACACACTGCAGTGTCTACCTGTATATATGTTATGTATTGTCATACACGTATGTGGTCTTTGTTTAGTCATACTTGTGTGATAATAGATCCACATAATTGACTTCACTTTTACTACATGTGCACTTTTGATATAGCTATGAATAAATCCATAAACATGTATCTGAACATTGTTTTCTGACATATGCTCTTTTTACCAATGATTTGCTAAAGATAAAAAAATGTATTATTTCAACAAGAAACAATTCAAAAAATCATATATGATTATTTTATATAAAGAAAGCAGTAAGACACGATGAAAATGCTGAGTTTCATTACAGGGTTATGTTAAATACATTTGACCCCTTTCCAAATTGTAATTTTAAAATTAACTTCCCTACATTTGTGTAACATACATGTACATTTTTTAGCCTAATCTTTTTCTGGACAAATATCAATAGTATCTCTATCACAGAGCATAATATTTTACATTTGTGTCAATTGAAGCATGAAGAACTTTACAGGCAAAATATGTCTATACATTTTGTATCTCTGCTCAAGTTGCCCTGTCACTTCCCATCAGAAAACCATAATTTGGATTACATGTAAATGCATATGCAGTATAAAGAAGATGATGTATAAGATTCAGTTGATTTATTTGTATGATCAGACAACCTGCATTTTTAATGTTTTTATTGCAAATAGTACATTGCATGTGTCAATCTTTGATTTGAGATTAACAGCAGACTTTTTATTGATACTGAATCTATCTGTATACATGATGTACATGTATAGGTATGTATATGAAAGGTATCTTTATTCTAAATGATTGTATCTCTGCAACTTTCACTGTATAAGTTAACATGATCTATCCAAATTGGAACACTTTTTGAAGAATTGTAAAAAAAATGTAGAACTTTGTGTTTGTGTCAGGATCCCTCTAAAATTTCTAAACATAGATTCCTTTGTTTTCATTTCATATGTTTTGTTTACATTTCAATAGACCATTTTTGCTAAACTGTACGGGATTAATTAGTTGACCTCCTCCTGGAGGACATTTCTAGTTTGTATTTGAAGAAGAAATTCATTACAGTAAAATTTGAAGAATCATATTTCAAAAAATATATATATATAAATGATCTGGATATTAAATATCATTATAGATTATCTACAGTAATATATTTTGTCATTGACACTTGAATTGTTTATTTCCATTACTTGTAATCAGTAATTTTCTAAATATTCAACAAAATGTATATATTTAAAATAAAGATAAGATATCATAGTCAGTATTTGAAGTTAATCTAGTATTCCAATCCACAAAATATGTATGGGTATATATATCGTATCAATGTTTTTTTTTTATATTTACACGGCATGTACATGTAGCTTATGTATATATGTGTTTAGTTCTATTGGTATTGATACAAAATAATATTTACGATGAGGTTACGGCATATTAGGTACAATGTATGTTTCGTATTTTTGTGTTTAGGAAACTTCGCATCGTGTCCGGCATACTTACACGCATGCACATTGTACATGTGTCACGTACGTACAGTAGATCTACATGTATATCGTCTGATAACACAACCATGCTAATTAGGTCCTCAGTGATTATGACAGTGTCACTCAAAAGATGTCCTAGTCAAATCAATACTAACAATTAAGCTATAAACATGCGGGCCACCATAGAAAATAATCGGCGTCGAACACGTGTGCTTCAATACATGTAACTTTTAGAAATGAAAGTCCGGGGAAATCCCCGTTACTATAAATAGTTTTATGTGTCGTCGGCAAGATTTATTTGCTGAATTCATTTAATTTTTGAATACAGTCAAAGAAATCACTGTAAACATGTTTCTTGAATTTTTTGCGTAAGAGTTTTTTAACTGCAAAATTGAGGACCGTTATCCGTGTGTTCTGGTAAAGTCGCCGATCGGTTTCGCACAGGTGCTTGTGAAACCGATCAACGTCAAATCGTGGGACTGAGCAATTTTCCGTGGATGCATCTGTTGATTTATGGAGTCGTTGTATTGTTAATATGGTATGTTATGAATGATAAATTTGTGTATATTGTTCAGTATTTTCCTGACTTTCATCGTATCTATAAGTTATGCCAGATTGGTGAGAAAAAATGGTTAAAAACTGACCACATATTGCTATGTATCGCGTAAACCCACACATCACTCGTACTTTTTAGATGAAATCTTTGTTTTTGAAAAAAAAATTGTAGATATTGCAAGATAAATATAAAATTGGGATACTAAGTTATCAACAGTATGAAGTTCAAGCATTATTTTTCAGTACTTTTTGATTAGCGAGGGATTCAATATCGGGTCCGTGCACTGAATGTTACGCCGACAGAAAGACGACGTCATCAATTTAAAATGTTCCGTTTTTCAGTCTGCATCTTTTTTTAAACTCAATAAAACACCATGAAGACATTATTAAATGAAAATTTTATACGAAAACAAAATATTACTTGTTATTTCTAGTTTTAGCAGATATAATCAGTATCTCGATAGCTCCTAAAAAGGGGAGTTATGACGATTTGTTCAACACCGACATGTTATTGGCGTAGTTTGGCTTATCTGGGAGTTAAGGGGTTAAGTCAAATCATTTTCTTACCTAAAATATAAAATCTAAATAGTCCCGCTGATAATATATCATTTATGATAAGGTATAAAACACACTGGTCTATCATTCGTGTTAATAACTGTTTATTTTATGAAAACCAATTAATCTAATTCAAAATGTGTATGCTTGTAATTTTTGTAAGACAAGAGAGAGAGCTTGTTATGTATACAATTTCCAATTATCTTTTCCCTGGTCATCTTCACGTGAAAGCAAATATGTATATTGTATACAATTGATGTATTATCAAAATAATAGTAGGTAGAATGTTTGTTATGTAAGGGATACCATTATTATTACTGCAATGTCAGTACGCATCAGAGTTAAAACAAACCAGGCTTACCGAGATCAGATGGAAGCAGTTTAAATGTGTACACGGGTGACTACCATTACATTTCCTCGTCATTTTAATAAGATATGTTTGATATAGCCATGATCTGAGAACAAACGATGTCGTGTGCGATTGAGTAGGCAGGCTAGATTACAGGTAAATTATTCGCTTTATTCACCTCAGTGAAGTACACGGCAGTTTAAATGCCGTCGATTGATTAGCACGGTGGTATCCATAGTCACACCGTGGTATCCATATTCACACAGAAGTATCCATAACCAATCCAACATATACCAAACTAATCTACTCTAGATAGTCACACCGTGGTATCCATATTCACACAGAAGTATCCATAACCAATCCAACATATACCAAACTAATCTACTCTAGATATACATATATCATCTATATTATCACCTAACACATTCACTGGTTATATAGGCCTGTTACAATGATTGTGTACCAGCTTGAAATGAATTGTTCTTCCTTCCAAACAACTCTTCAGCCACACATCGGAAATACATCAGTCTGCACATTTTTCTGTTTTAACTAATGCTAGTCTTTTGAACTTAGTTAGATCCAACCTGACTCCTTCGTCCTTCTCATACTGAGACGTGATAGTGACAGGGATTCAACATCTTCTCATGCTCTCATGCACCTGAGCTTCTTTTGTGTAATTTGGAAAAATATTGACTTTCTCTATATCTCTGTTGTTGAATCTATTTCTTTTGTTGTCATATATTGTTTGTGTCAAATACAACAGTAGATGTATACGGAATTAACAGAAAATAGTGAAAGGAGGTATCCCAAAACAGACTGGATTTTGGACGTGTTATGTCGAACCCTCGGACCAAAGTGTTATACTAGTGTAACAGTCTGGTCCGAGGGTTCAACATAACACATATTGACCTCAAACCCAGTCAATAAATGTATAATGTTTAATTTAATGATAATAACTGCCATCAAGCTATAAATGTTGCCATATCTGTCTGGAAAACCCGTAAGATAAAAATCAACCATTCAACATATTATGTTAAAACCGAGCTTTGTCTTTAACACGCATGCGCATGTCATTTATTTTAAAACAATGGCATGTACCGTGACGTAAATACCTATACACGTCATGTTTAATGGCGATAACCATGTAAGGGTAATCATGGATTATTGGATAGTTTACCAAACTGTGTTACAATATGAAACAAGTGACCAGTCCAACATGTGTCCAACCCCTGACCCCTGAACTTGTCAAGTGTATTGGTCAGTGATTGAGTGACGAAAATGAAGGCAATTGGACAAAATCAACAGGGATCTTAACTTATAAACGAAACGGTATGTAGTGTAACTAAACATTATTGAATACACCTATTTTAATACTACCAAATGCACCATTATCAGTTATGACACATTGACACAGTTCGATGAATATGATAAAAAGTAATAAAGTACAAAGTCACCTAATTATGTTAGTACATCATCATACATGCTAGATAATATTGACTAAAACTAGTATTTATTTGTTTTCAATTGAATTATGTCCCGTTTCTCTGATATTTGTGTCTTGTGTTATGTTGAAAACTCATTAAAAATCTCACTTGGTTCCAACAAAACTGGACAAAACAGAACGTTGACCCTCCTATTAAACTCCCTCCATAAATACTGAGGGACTCCGACCTGACCTTAATCATATGTCATACCATGATGGCCTAAACAACGGGTATCTATAAACAAAACATGCTCATTAGTCATGGCCGCCAGAGAGCCCAAATTGTCAATCCTTCTTTGCACCGTCAGTGAATAATATGTACTTATTTTTGTGTATCTTGCTGATCTATTTCATGAAACATTTTACCACTGTCGTAAACCCTGCGTTATCATGCACACAAAAATGTGGATTATGCCTGGTCAAAATTTAGATATCATCCTATTTTGGTTGGGAACTTAAGTAAATGTTTATATTAGATTAATTAATTGTTCTACTATAATTAACATGGTATTGCAATATATTTAGTTTTACTTTGAACTAAATCAGACTTTCTGATTGACCCGATTCGTTATCTTCATACATAGGAAATGGCGCAAAAACCGAACGTTATTGTCACGTCACAATATAGATGTCGGCGTTGCATATTGATTTGGAAAAAAAGAAAATCCCTAGGAACATCAAAGCAAATCGTTTAAACATATTTTTTCAATCAACTTGTCTGAAAAAATGATTGTAGATAACATTGATGTCACTATGTTTTAATTTCTTGATTTAAAAATAAATTGCATCGGGCTATAGAAGTAATTTTGAAAAAAAAAATCTGAGATTCGCTTTGTATTCTGAACAGCTGTCTATAGTGAAATATATAAATATATATATTAATTATCATCCTCCTGCATCCAAATTTATATACAAAGGATCTCCAAAATGAAGATAGGGCAATGAGCGTGCCATCATATTGTATAGTATATGCCGTTATGATATCGTTGTCGGTTGTAAACTTATGTCAATATCTCGTTAACGACTTAACGTTGTTTTTTTTTCATTTTTATATGTTATACATAATCAAAACAGGAACAAACATATAGTGTATCGCATTTCCATAAAACGATAACTTCTGGGTGGAAATATTGGTCAAATCAAAAGTGTATTTTTTTAGAGTTTAGGAAGGCCTGTATCTGATGCTAAGATAAATAACTACCCATGTTTTTAATATGAGTGTCCTTGAGCTGTATTCAGTGTCGCACGGGTATAAAACTATTAAAATGACATAAGTTCTAAAAGACCTAAAACCTCATACTAGGTTTGTAGCATTACTGCCCAATTTGTTAATATGGGTGAACTTGACATTCATTCAAGTTCATAAGAGCGAAATGGCCTTTTAAATCTTAATCAACTTCTTGTTGAATTCAGAAAGGTATAGCTACCCGGTATTGAACATTTAACATTGTCATTCAATGGACTACCAAATGTCTAAATGCAAATAATCTAGACCTTCATTCAAGGTCACATGGGCCATTTATTTTAAATCTTTGTACTATTTTTCTTGTAAAGTTTTTAAATACCCCGAAACCTAAAGTTGGAGCATGCTAAGATAAGTTTCTTGATAGGAATTATGTTGACCATAATTTCTGCTGCGCTGGCCAAGTGGTTAAGATGTGTCGACATATTACCACAAAGCGGTTGCCAGGTATTGACCGCTGGTTGGTGCTTTTTCTCCGGGTACTCAGGCTTTCATCTACCAACAAACCTCGCACGGCCATACTTAACCCTGGATGTTAATAGGACGTTAAACTAACATAGCCCAAAACTTGTTGGTAAAAAGCCAAATTGTCCAATGCAAATTTTTCACAGCCCACGTAAATTGCGATCTTCTAAATGCATATTTTGTTTCTGGCATTGGAACAATCAGCTAACAGTAAGTGTGAACCTTTCTAAAATAGCAAACCATTTGATAACTGATATAAACTAAGATTTTCACACGCGAGTATGTGCATCGATTATTTTATTAAAGAGCCAAAACAACTTTGACGTTAACAACCTTTACATAATAACAAACTACATTGTAATGGCTGTATGTAGGTTCGAGTCATTCTTATTAAAACCTTAAACCATATTGTTTATAACACGTATCTATTCCAGCCAACATATTGTATCAAGTTCGTTTTAAACGCATGATTAAATAGCGCTATCAATATACATATCGTTAATGCCAATCGGTATCGATGTTTTAATTAATCATTGTATAGTAAGTCAACCATTGTCACCCCGACTATTTATTTGATAGATTTGGTCTATTGTTTAACATGACATTATCTGCTATGATCATTTTGATATACCTCCCTGTGTGTCACCTCTATACAGCTAGTCATGTTGCGATGTCCTCTTTTTGGGACTGTAGAATGTACACAAAGCTCGAGATGGCAGATTACTGAAATTAATGTTTTACATTCCATTCACCATTGCTTTGATGAGTTCTGCATTCGGGCGAAAAAGGATTGGCTTGAATGGTGTGATGACAACTGAAACAGTTCATACTGTTTATCAGATCTAATGCTTAATTTAATTATTTATCTGGTTATTATATTTACCAAACAAAGGATACCGTGTATTTCTTAAAAGTCCCATTAACTTTCAGTGGCAAAAAAATAAAAAACAATGATATCATAAGACGAGAGATAACCTGAGATGAGGTTACAATACGATCTATTTTGACGATATATCCATTATAATATACTTATTTATTTTACATCGATTGCGAAACATACGATGGCCGATAGCGGAATGTATACAAAATGCAATTACTATTTTTTGTGTATCTATATTCAGCGTTGCTTCCATTCGGCAAACAAGTGTTGTAATAATCTTTTTTGTATTAATAAGAATAAAAATGTATTTCAAGTACAAATAAAGTAATGAGTTACAGTCTTTGGACATTAAGAAAAAGCTGAAGTGACATGTACAGATTTACTATATAGATTTACATGTATCACCTATCTTATCAACTAAGACATTCACTGGTTATACAAGCCTGTTAAAATGATTGTGTACCAGCTTGAGGTGAATTGTTCCTCCCTCCAAACAACTCCTCAGCCACACACCGGAAATACATCAGTCTGTACATTTTTCTTTATTAATTAAATGCCAGTCTTTTGAACTTAGATAGATCCAACCTGACACCTTCTTCCTTCTCCCAATAATTAGTCATCTTCACTTACGGCCAATTACTGCATAACTATATCACCCGTAAGTACGTCAATCTTTCCTTTAAATGCTCCTAAAAATTCAACCAGCTTCAGTGATGCATTACGCATAGTCTTTTCACACTTCATGATAATACTCAAAAACTATCCGGATTATGTCGTAACGGAATTTACACCTACCCCGCGGTAACCGCTCGCTGAAAGGAAGCTGACAAACCATGATTGGACGAATGTTGAGACCAGGACAGTTGAATACCAGCTGAACCAAAAGGGCCTTACATCGGAAAATTGTATCTGAATGATGCATATGAGGGCAATACCCCGTAGAACGGCAGTTCTTTTTTAAAAATTTGTATGTATCATGCCTTGGTTTAATTTAACAAATTAATGCCTCTCATGGAGCTGCAGCAACATGCACTGAAGTCAGTGCTTGATACCACTTATCACTCTCGCGATCGGCATCAGTTAAACTATAAAAAATACTGTGTGTCGTGGCCAACTTTACATAATAAATTTAACCATGCCAAAAAATTAAATATATGTAATCTATTATATATTTTATTGTCGTGAAAATAATGAAACCGTTGTTGTTTTTTTTAGGTTGATACCACCGATGTAATCTCCAGCTCCTGTGACTGACAGAGAAGGCTACAATACAGGACAACTGTCAATTTCCATTCATGGTAAATATTGCCTGATAAATTTATCAATAAGCAATCATTCAAGTGCAGTCAGACCAATCTTTTTGTGAAAATTTGCTTTATTTAAGTGATAGCACTGTACAGAGCTACATTTTAGGTTCTACACTTTTTCGAGGCAAGCATACCAACAAAAAAGAAAGATCTGACTGACATCCATGAAAACAGGTTAAAAAATATTTCAGGAACATAAAATTGAAACTTACATAAATAGTTTGAGTCAGTGGTTTTCAAGTGAGTCTGTCAGGTAAAGGCAAATAAACAATATTTTATTTTAGGCCTAACTGATAAACATGTGGCATATATCAAGGGGCCCTGCTTAAGTTAGAGTCTGACATATCCTTATTGTGGGTCAGTCATTTATCAGGGCCCTTCCTGACTTTCCAGTTTTCTAGTTGTGCATGCATGTACATACATGTGCTTATTATGCCTTTGTGTTACCGTTAATTATTGTCCATCCGTGAAATTTAATAGATACCATTTGTAATATGTTCCCATTTTGATTTTTACAGTGAAAGGAAACATTAAAAGGGGCAAGCAACTTGAGGAGCTCAAAAACTGTAAAATTGTGAAGCTGTGTTATGCAAGTTACAGCATTTATCGATCAATAATAGGTAGAATGCAAATGGTTCAGATGTCATCAATGGATCAACTCAGCATCCAGAAAGTTGATCATGGGAACTTGAACTGGCATTGACATGAAAACAGCTTAATTTGAAAAGGCAATTTTCAATGAAACCAACTTGTTAGGATGACAAGCCTTGTTGGAAAAAGTGTTTTTATCCCACAACAAAAGACTGAACATTTATATCAACTGGACCACAGGAAATGTACTTTAATATCCAGTTGTGAATCTAGTGTTGAAATAATAAGGCAAAAGGCATAGATAGTTGAAAGCTTAATATGTCACACTTAAAGACTGACAATTTAACTACACATCAAATGTTGTATATGTTATATAGGATATGCAAGGATTATTAATTTTGTTTTACAGTGTATCTTTGGATTGTTTGTGCATAATAAAATTGAAATGAATAATTTTCATCTTATCTGATGGGTTTTTGTCTGTTTCTTAAGTTACCTTTTGATATAATTTGAGATTTGACATAGGATTGTGTTGCTAAGTTACAATAACATAATGCCAGATATGCATTTGACATGGAATGCACACTTGTTATATATAGTACATTTCTAGAGAAGTTTAAGACTTTTTCTGATCATCCTGATAAAATGTCTAGTCTTGGGACATATTATTTACAAATTTATTAAACGTGCTCTTAATTTTTTGTATTTTACATACATATTTTGATTAATTAACTAGTTGGGCGACACCTGAAGGAGTGTCGCGGATGAAACGAAGAGAAGAGAAATAGGAGATAACTCTTGTTGTTATTCTTAAAAGGGACCAATTTCATTAGGTTATGGATAATATACCAGAGTTTGAAGTCATATCAGGATTTTAGTCTTTTTGACCCGTGTGACCTTGAATAAAGGTCAAGGTTATTTATTTTTAAAAAAAAACCTTGGTAGTTCGTTATATGATATATATTAGCAGTTAACCTGAAAGATACATTTTAAATGATTTTCTATAAAATCACCATTTAGGAAGGTGATTAAAAAATGAAAAATCCTTTTAAGCTACATCCTCAATACTCCATGGGTTACTATCACTGACGTAATATCCACCCCTTGACTATCTCAGAGTAAAATTGGAACCACTTCAGAAGGAAAAAAATCTCACCAATCACAGCCTTGCAGAAATCATTTTGGCTACATCCTCAAAATTCCAGGGGTTACTATCGCTGACGTAATATCCACCCATGGGCTAATATCTCATAGTAAAATTGGAGGCAGTTCAAAAGAAATCAAGAGGCCCAAGAGGCCTTGACGGTCACCTGAGTGCTGATACAGAACATTGCAAAGTTGGTTCAAATTTTTAAATAGCGTTTATGAATTAAAAGAAACCACTTTTGGACCAACTCCTCAGGCCCCTGTGGGTCAGTCATGGAAAATGTATTAATAGGATTCAATGGCCATATCATATTAATAATTCTGACCACATTTGACTCATTTTCTATTGCAAATTACCAAATAATGCTCAAAAATGTGTTTTAGCTATAAATTATAGTAAACTTTACCCCCTCCCCAGGGGGAAACATGATTCCATCTATGAAGAGTATTTGATTCCACTATTTCCGGAATTTTAGAAGAAGATTGTTGAAGTTTTAGCCTAATTGACCCCTTTTTGCCCCAACCCTCAGGTCCCTAGGGGACCATATAATTCACAATTTTGATTGACCTTTGACCATGAAAGGTCTCTGCAAAATTTCATTGAATTTGGGTCAGTGGTTCTGGAGAAAAAAGACGAAGATTTCAATTGTTTATCGTCGCACGAAGCACACCGCACGACTCATGACGACGTACAAAAGGCGATTAGATTAGGTCACTGGAGACTTCATCTCAGGTGACCTCAAAACTGAGTCCTGCATATATAGACTTCCTTTCAAGATTACAGAGAAAGTGACACCCAACTTTAAACCAACGCATATGTACAGTGAACCACATTATACAATTCCTTTGATGTAAGTTAAATGACCTAATTAACTGTGTCAATGCGGCTGGATTGACAGCTGGCGATCAGTTAATTATGAAACAGTGCAAGGGTAGATATTATGTCAGTGATAGTAACCCCTGGCGTATGGAGAAGGATTAGGCTATTATTCTGCTATTTTCTTAAATAAAGGGAGACTTAAAACTTAAATGTAGCAGTTTATAATTGTCCCTATGACATACAATTAAGCAAGGAGTTCATCATAATTGCTATTGCTGCCTGGAATATGCATTTTCATGAAAAATCATGTAAAAGTCTCTGCTAGCTACCCCCATTTTATCGAAGAATAAGTAAAAAAAAATGTAATAATAGACAATATGACCTCGCTGGACACTCAATCTCTTACAAATACATAGATTTTAGAGAACAAGAAACGTTAAACAGTTTTTTTACAGAGAAAAAAAAACAACAAAATAACACTACTGTCAAATCAAGTTAAAATAACCAGAATTCATTTAATATGGATTATATCGTTTCATAATAACACGGCATCAAAGATTTGAAAAGTATCATGTACTTATGCAAGTCTCTGCTACCTTCATTTTATCAATAAGAAACTGTTTTTCCTCATGTAGATAAAAAAATGTCAAAATATAGACATTCCGATGTTGGTCTGACCGAATACTCAATCCATAACAAAACATACATTTCTCTGTTTTTGCAATTCTTTTAGTGATATTGAGCATTTTGCTAGAAAATATACCTTAAAAAATAAACAAATAAGTCAATTAACTCCCTTTATCCAATCCCAATGAAAACTAATAGGAATTTCATGTTGGGCAATTAGGGTAATGGGTTATATAAGGTGCCAATCTTTCTAATTACCATAACATTTATGAGGCCTTTTATGAGAACTCGTGGGGTAGCTTCATCCGGGTAGTCTCTAGATGAAACGTACTACTGTTGATGTTTCTAGAGAGGTTCCGGGTAAAAGAGATATGGCGGCTTTAGGACGAATCGTTTGCTTTGGTTTACAATACGTATCGTTTATATCAGATTAACACATGATTTAAGGTAGGCTAAACCAGCATTAATTGAATGCTATTGTGTATTTCTTAATCATCACTTCATCTCTGTTTCTTGTGTATAATTTGTACATGTACGAAGACGGTCTGACAGTTGTTTAGACTACGGGGCATGACACATGTACCTATGTTAACGATATATTGTCCCTTGCGTTAGGCCTAAAACTTACATTACTGCTCGACATTTTCAATATTTTAATGATAAACAGATTATTGAAATCTACATTGTAAGTACCAACCCTTTCCCCTTCCCAGCCACAGCTTGAACATATCGGAAATGTTATGTACATGTATGGTAGCCTAATAGCATACGCGCAAGCTCAACAAGTACGGGAAATCATAGTAGAACTCCAAAACGATAGTTACAACATACACTGTGTGGTTTGAGTGTTTAGGTACATTTCTTACGTTTTATTTTATAATAAATATATAATAATGTATCCTACTACCTAGCATTTTTTTTTCTTTTGGTGCAAACACCGATGTTATCCTGGTATGGGCAATTAACAGAATATTTCAATATTTTCAAGAAGTCCAATTTGGATAGAAACAGTAATATTCGTATAATAAAACAATTGATGCCCCCGTGATGGAGCGACATGACGATTTGCCCACGATCAAGTCGTCAGGTAACCCTCGAGCTACGCCCTCGGGTGACAACGACTCACGGGTGGTCAAATCGTCATGTCCACCATCGAGTCGTCAGGTCACCCTCGAGCTACGCCCTCGGGTGACATAACGACTCTCGGGTGGTCAAATCGTCATGTCGCTCCATCACGGGGGCATCAATTGTATAATGACGTCATTTGATTATTGATGACGTTGACAATGATGAAGTGACACGGAGAAGTAAGTAGTTCGGTCAAAGGATACCGTGTCAGCCGATCAGAATGCGTACAGGGTTTATACCACGTGTGATATAACCAACTTGTTAAAACAGCTGCAGTGTTTATTTAATGTCATGAGAGTTGAATAACACCGCTTATTGTGGTAGAAACCTACATAAACACCATGTGGAAAGTTTTGGATAGAGACACATAGGAATATTTACATAGACTCATGTGATGAGAATATTTACATAGACTCTATGTTTACATAGACTCATGTAAGAATGTTTACATAAACTCATGTAAGAATGTTTACATAAACTCATGTAAGTATATTTACATAGACTAATGCGAGTACATTTACATATACACCATGTAAGATGGTTACATAGTATCGTGTAAGAATGTTTACGTAGAATCATGTAAAAATATTTACATAGACACATGTAAGAATATTTACATTGACTAATGTGAGTATATTTACATATACACCATATGGGAATAATTACATAGACTCATGTTAGAATTTTTACATAAACTCATGTAAGAATATTTACATAGATTCATGTAAGTATGATTACATAGACTCATGTAAGAATGTATACATAGACTCATGTAATGAGAATACTCATGTTAGAATATCTATATAGACTCATTTAAAAATATTAACATACACTCGTGTAAGAATATTTACATAGACTCATGTGAGGATATCTACATAAACTCATGTAAGAAAATTAACATAGAATCATGTCAGAATAGTAACATAGACTCATGTAACGAGAATACTCATGTTGGAATATCTATGTAGACTCATTTAAAAATATTAACATACACTCATGTAAGAACATTTACATAGACTCATGTAAGAATATTTACTAGTGGGCGACACCTGAAGGAGTGTCGCGGATGAAATGAAGAGAATCACGAAGGGGAGATTACTCTTGTTGTTACTCAAAAACGGACAACTTTCATTAGGTTAGAAAATAATATGTAATGCAGGAGTTTGAAGTAATTTAAAGAAATTAGTCTATTTGACCCCTGAGACCTTGAGTGAAGTCAAGGTCACCCTTGGTAGTAATTTATCCCAAAATTACTGGAAATTAACCTGAACGATCAATTTTAATTATTTTTTTCTGTAAAAAACAGGGAGCCGCAGAGCGTGGCATTATCTTCAGCGCCCCACAGTTGGTATAAAAACCCAAATACATCAAGGTCAAAGTAACAATTATTCAAGTATAACTTTAAATGTATGCGAGCATTGTAAAACTGAAAAAAATAATAGCAGGTAACAAAAAGAAATTGTAATTTGGTATTTTTGACTGAGTTTCCATGGTAGTGGAAAAAAAACTCTGAAAATGGAAGGTCCGCAACAGCAAAAGGAACAACTAGAGCACTTGTCTGATGTATATAGAAAGTTTCATGGAGCTGCGTTGAACGCTTTTTGAGTTATAGCCCAGAAAAGACTCTCGGACGGATGGACAGATGACGTACGGAGCCCAATTTAATATCCCCCACACTCGCGTTTCGCGGGGGACAAAAACAACAAGAGGCCCATGGATTTGAACACACTTGGTAGCACTTCATTCGAGCATCCTAAAGGCCAAACATGAGATCTCAGACTTCTTTATTGTTCACAAAAAAGGTTTTTGCCATTTTGACCTGTTTTAGCCTATTTGACACTTGTGACCTTAAATGAAGGTAAAGGTCAATCATTTGAACAATTTGGTAGCACTTTTTCCCAGCATGCTACAAACATTTTATGTTTGTCTCTATGACATGCATTAGAAAAAACAAACATTAATACTGAACATTATATACACTGTAACTTTTATCAGTATGTACATGTATTTATGACACCATAACTTTTTGGGGCAGCAGTAGCCGAATGATCATATTACCACAAGCCCTCCACCTCTGGGATGCGGGTTCGAATCCCATATGGGGCAGTTGCGAGGTACTGACTGCTGGTCGGTGGTTTTTCTCGGGGAACTCCACATTTCCTCCACCAACAAATCTGGCAGGTCCTTACATGACCATGGCTGTTAATAGGACATTAAACTAATGAACTCAAAACCAAAAATACTCAATGACATCACCAATATCAGCACAAATTCTACTGACACTGTTGTTCTGCAATATATAAAATGATTCTCAATCTGATATAAAAAAATGACATAATATGAAAGATTTGGAAATGTCATATATATGATATCACAAGTTTTGTATTCTTACCCTGGAAATATGTATTTTCATGAGTAAACATGTTAAAGTCTCTGCTAACCCCATTTTATCAAAAAGAAACTGTTTTCCTCATATAAATAAGAAATTGGTAATAGTCGACAATATCAGCCTGGCCGCCGAACATTCAATCTCTTACAAATATATACATTTTAGAGAACAAGAAAAGTTAAATAGTGTGTTTACAGAGAAAATAACAAAATAACACTATAGTTTCCATGGATATGAATTGTATGACACTGAATAAGTTTTTATATACATGTATTGAGTAAGTTTTTCTAACAAAACAAAACAAAAATAGCTGAGTCATTTAACATTAAGCTTGATTACATACCATACAAATGAGCAAATAAGCCAATTACCTCCCCTTACCCATTCCAGGTTAAAATCTTGTTTTGAGCAAGATTTGGAAAATTTATGAAAATATTAAAGGCACATGACTTAGAAATCTAAATATATTCATTCAACTGTAAATTATACCTATAGAAAGTATACATGTTTAATCTGCACAACATGCAATTCAGATAGGATTTCTCCATTTCCTGTGCTTATTCATACCTATGAATACCATGAAAATCTGCCGAATATCATTACTTTTGATCCCAAATTCCAGAAAATTGTACGAATTACATTGCATCCTTCAAAAATATCAGTCTATATATTTCTGTCTCTGTTTGTTTTTTCTATGGAATTTGTCAGTAGGGGGAGATATTGCATGAAATTTTGAGCACCAGCCATCATATAAATTTACAAACTCGGTGTTAAGTGTTTTGATATGTAAGTTGTTGTGTATCAAAATGATTAAATAATACTGTTTCCTTAAACTAGCAATTCAAAAAACAAAATGAATAGAAGAGGATGGATGTAGTGAGTACCAGGTATGTCCAGACCATTGGTCTTCTAATGAAGCAAACCGGCCCCCTCCACCATCACCACTCTCGGATAAAAAATATGAATTACATACATTTCTTTATCTTGGCTATTCTTTTAATTGTATTTAGCACTGTGCTAGAAAATATACCAAGAAAATGAACAAATAGGTAAATTACTTCCCTTTATTTAATCCCAGTGAAAATATATTTATGAGAACACGTAAAGAATGAAGTATTTACTTGAAAGCAACCCCTTTCAAAGTTAGCTGTAATTTGTCAACCCTTAAATGAATTTAGTGGTACAGTACATTGCACCATAATCGAAATGTCACTAATATTCAGTTTACGGCCATCCCGTGTCTGGCACCGACATTGTCGCACGGACGTGTCACTTTCACTTTGATCTTATTAATGATACTTCTATATAGTAGATTTTTAGACTGCAGCTGATCAACAAAAATTGTGTCATCTGATAACGGGTATGGTTTAACTACACTAGTAGGTAGCAATTTAATCATACAATTAAGCAATATATTAGGAAAACATATTATAACGGCATTTGTCTCAGAGTCTGTACAATAGATTGTCAGTTCACAAGTTGTTTTTAATCCATGCAGTGTAGCTTACAGTAGCTTGACGCTGGATTCAGTCTTGGCTACTGCATACGGCATACGAAAAACAATCATAATAAACAAGGGCAACCTCAAATATTAGATAGCGATTGATACTAACATCCGCCGATAGTGATAGCTTTAACGAGTAAAATACATAACTAGGCCTACTTACCTGATATTGTCGATTGTAACTTGAAAATCGAGATGACATTCAACATCAATCCGAACCGGTTCAAACCGGATACACAAGTGACACAGCGTCACGATGCACATTCTTTCTACCAGGTGGCGCTAGTCGTATAGCATCCCTTTGTGTTGTTGAACACCCCAAACAGCACACATTTTCCACAATACACGCAATCCCCAACAAATATTCGGATATCATTACAAGACTTATAAAACATTTCATCAATTTAAGTAATTATATGATAAAATAAACAATATTTTTATAAATACGATCAATTTGTGAATGGTCCACTAGTCGATCCAAGCGGTCAGAATAGCTCTGAAGGAAGGCGGCCCACAGGTCCCGAAATCTCGTCGGCCGTGGACATTTACTGTGAACCTGCGAAATACCACCAATTTCCAAGACCGTCTCGTGGTCGTTCTTTATAATATTTTCAAAAACCAAAGATACCGTTTTGTTCAGAATTACTTAAATTTTTAATGTGTAGAATCTCAGTTTGTCAACCTTTAGCGTTTGTCCGCTAGGTCGAATTAAACTGAAACTAGCGATGGAAATGTCGAGTTTTGCCTGTTTGAACAAAAATTTTCACTCAGATGAATTTTCGTTGAGTCAACATCTGTCTCAGTCGATAGATCACGCCAGGATTTACTTAACTTTAAAATATCGTTATGAAATATCTGTCAGTTTCCTTATTACTCAACTTGCGGTTATAAGTCGTGTTACATTCGTTCCGAAGGAACGATAGCTCTGTTATCGCACCTTACGTCACTTATTTCATATAGACTCAGGTGAGAATATTGACATAGACCCATGTGATGGGAATATCTACAAAGACATATTTTCTGTGTTGTAGTGTACCACTTCTGTCATATATTCTGTTGGGATACCTACATAAACATCATGTGGAAAGTTTTTGATAGATTCATGCAGGAATATTTACATAGACTCACGTGAAAATATTTACATGGACATGTAAGAATGTTTACATAGACTCATGTAAGAATTTTTAAATACTAGACCCATGTAAGAATGTTTACATAGACTTATGTTAGAATGTTTACATACTAGACTCATGTAAGAATTTTTAAATACTAGACTCAAGTAAGAATGTTTAAATACTAGACTCATGTAAGAATGTTTAAATACTAGACTCATGTAAGAATGTTTAAATACTAGACTGAATAAGAATGTGTACATAGATTCATGTAAGAATATTCACATAGACTCATGTGATGAGTAAAAATTTAAATAGACTTATGTGAGAATATTTACATAGACTCATATGATGAGTACAAATTTACATAGACTGATGTGAGAATATTTACATAGACTTATGCAATAATATTTACATAGATTCATGGAAGAATATTTACATAGACTCATATAAGAATATTTAGACTGTTATACATGTTATTGAACACAGCTAGCGTCTATATAAATAATTGATTTGATTTCTTACACCTGTGATAATGAGTGTGTCAGCCCTCTTTACGGGATGATCTGTAATGCTGTCTATCGTTTTAGAACTCTCCTACGTTGTACAATGAACCATAGCGACTGTAGAAAGTTTTATTTTGACGTGAGGATTATCATTTGTATGTCATACCTAGAACCGTTGAAAATCTTTTCTTGAAATTAATCTATGGAAAAATGTTACATATTCATGTAGATCTTGAAAATATATGTTTAAGCATCATGTGACCGGTGTAATTATAACATGAGACCTGTAAATATTGCAGTGTCATCAGATGCCATCGGAATGTTTGATTGGCAACAACGTATAATATCGTAAAAACATTGTATTTTTTACACAGAAGACTCCTGGAATATGGCCAGCATTCACTCATAAACGTCAGATATCAAGAAATTAAAGAAACCTTCTTCAGCTATCAAGATGGATAAGACCAAAGGCGTAAAGTCTGTCAAGGATAAGGTGAGCTATTTTCATCCTTTTATGTCACCTGATCACACCGTGGACATAACAGCGTATAAGAAGACTAGTATACAGATATTGCGCTTTATATACCTTTATCCATTTGTACTAAAGTTGATATAACATCTCTTCATTGCATGCGTTCTACAGCAGACGAGAATGTGAATGCTTTTTCTGTTTTCGTTTTATTTAATATTTTTATCATTCATCCCATGTTACATATTGTGTCAAAAGCACATAGACGTATTCCAGTCATACAAAGTTTTTGTTTTCATTTTATCTCTAGTACTTGACTGAAATCTCAGACATCTCGTTTGATATTGTAACAACATTACACAGACTCATTTGTAGAGAAATGTATTAACAGAAGTGTGTGGATAATATTTAAATCACCAATATGCATTATACATTTTACATCATATCTACAGGATATACCTTAATCAGAAGAGAAAAAAATATAATGGTGTTATAAGAAATGTAGATATTTTATGACAATTGAGAGTTTTTTTAGATCAACAGAGAACCATTAGGACCTGTCTATCGTCACTATCGCAAGCAGAGAAGAATGGACTTTTTTAGACAAGGAGCAAACCTGGGCGTGGTAAGTGATAGACCGTGCATACTATTAATATGTTTGTGAGAATTATTTAAAACACTGACAAAACCTTAAGATATCGTTTTAATGATAAATACATTGTATATGTACATGTAACTAACCAACTTTATGTATGAGGATGTGTAAACACCTTTCAAGTACCTGATTTCTTTTTCAATCTAAATACTGGTTATTTAAACTTATTGCGCATTACATATTAATATTAAAAATGCATCAATCATTAATACTTACATAGATAATGAAGGGAACAGTACATCCCCGAGAATGCTTCATTACGCCTCAAAGTGGCAGCATGAAGTTAACACCGTGTTCGTGCTTCGGGATTCGAATAACGAATCCGGTGCCAGAACCTTATTCGTTATTAAATAAATGAAAAAAATAACTTACAATTTCTAAATATAAAAATCTGATCAAAACATAATTCTACAACCTCAAAAACACTTAAAATCCTCGAGAGATTGTTTTTAATTTGCCAGCACCTTATTCGCTATTCAATAAAACGTATGTAGACACCATTTAAACACTTGAAAGCTGTAAAACATCTCCTTATATAGTTATTCTTTATTCAGTTTGAATAACGAATCCGGTGCCAGCACCGCATTCGGGATTCGAATAACGAATCCTGCGCCAGTACCTTAATCGTTATTCAGTAAAATGCATACAGACATAATTTAAATAATTGAATCCGTAAAACACCCGCACCCCCTTAGAACATTTCTCGTTATTCAAACTGAATCACGAATCCGTTGCCAGCACCTTATCCGTTATTAAGTAAAACGTATATAGACATCATTTCAACATTTGGAAGTCGTAAAACACCTCCGTAGATCGTGTTTCGCCATTCAGTTTGAATAACGAAGCCAGTGCCGTTGCCATTCGGGATTCGGGATTCGAATAACAAATCCGGTGCCAGCAACTTTTTCGTTATTCAGTAAAATGTTTATTGACTTCATTTGAACATTGTAAAGCCTTAAAACACTTCCTTAGATCGTTTTTCGTTATTCAATCTAAATAACGAATCCAGTGCCAGCACCGTATTCAGGATTCGGGATTACTTCCGTGAAATTGATTTCTAGTTCCTAGTTCCTTATCCTATAACTTATTCGATTCCCTGATTTATTATTCGATTCACTGATTACTTATTCGATTTCTTGCTATTAATTAACATCAGAAATGGGTCCAAATGCATTTAAATGCATCTTTGTTGCCCAAACAAATCTAAGATAAGAATCCCAATCGTACATGATCTCGTTCGCAACGAAAGTAACATAGAGTGGTCTCCGTTCCCCAAAGACCATTATGGAGCTACAAGGGCAATTATGACTTAGAATGAAAGGGAGGAAACAGAAGGGTGGGACTCCATATGGTTATGGTAAATACTGGTTGTTGCATATGTCATGTTACACATTAAAATGACATACATGGTCAAAAAATGAATATTTATGATACAAATATATAAATCCATGTACTCAAAAATGTTGTATGAACAATACATGTATATAGGAATAATTTAGTTCTGCTAAACAGCATTGACGTCATAATGACGTCTCCACATTTGGGACAGTGGCATGTCAAGAGGACATTACACAGGTAATGAAACATGTTCCATTCTTTGGAAGACATGGTGATTTTGGTTCTCTAATGTCCCATGTTCTCAACATTCTCAACGTTCTCAAATTTCTAAGCGAATATTAACATAATAATAGAACGTAATCGTCCAAATGATAGTGATAACGTCGTTTTGACTGCGTTTTTTTTTTTTTTATTTGAGATTACATGTACTATTTTTGGGCTGTTTTTATGAAAAAAACGACAGTTTTAACTTCAGGCATTTTACAAATGAAATCTTTTTTGAGTTTTAAGTTCTGTATCAAACAAATTAGTACACTTTGAAAGTGTATCATAGTTTTGGTACACCCTGTATGTACATCATGAAAATTGGGTTTTACATTGAAAAACCTCATTTTTATTTCAGTAATACAGTACCCATAACTTAACAACGTATGAGAAATTCATATACTGTGGCCTTGACGGTCATCTGACCTATTGACACAAAACAACATGTCAAAAGAGATGCATTAGTGGCATAACAATTAAGGCAATACAAGGAAATCTATAAGTAGAAAGTAGACAGCTTCTGTATTTATTTGACGAAGTCTGACCTTGATATGAAGATCAAGTGTAATCCATTTTGAACAAACGTGTAGCCCTTCATGCTAGCATTTGACAGGCCCAAATACATAAGGGTTTCTAGGACTTATTAGTTTATTCACAAGGTTGTTTGTATTAAAGATTTTTACCTTTTTGACCTATGTAACCTTGAATACAATTCAAGTAATGCATATGAACACATTTGGTAGCCCTTTATCCCAACATGCTACAGGCCAAAATAATCAGTACCCGCTTAGCCTTTCGATTATTGAGAAGAAGTCGTTTGAATATAACGTTCACGCACGGCGGTTGACGATGGACGGCGTATGATGACTATGTAATCCTGATATTTCCGGACACAAGGCAAATACGGTCCGTAAGTCTCGTTTCGCGTTACTTCCGGTTTTCATCTTCCGGTACATTCCAGAATCCCATCGTCGGTAGCAACTATGGTGTTATGCATTCGGATTCACTCACCGGACGGGAGGATCGCAAACACGCAGTTTATTTAGGTTCCCGACAGACCCCAAGGAAAGATAGAAATGGGTTGAAAGACGCAGGTTAATAACCAACTGTAAAATTTGTTTAGACAGAGATAATTCAGTTATAATCTTTACAGTCAAGACTCAATTTATCAGGTCATGATCAGTCCACGATTCACGAGTATCTGTCCTCGGCGGTAAACAATATTCTAGCTCCATTACTGCAGCAGCATATACTAAGGTATATAAGAACCTTTTGAATATCGAAGACGATCTAGAATCTATATTTGTACAATGTATAATTAATTGCTGTGCTAGCCTATAGCCTATAGCTACCTACATTGTATCTGCTTATAACTCCAGATGCTGTGTACAACCACGTTAATAAACGTGTTACATGTCAATGACTTATGGTCAATGAGAAACACAGCTTAACCTTTGTGGAATATTATATTCGATTGTGGCCATTAATACACTTTGTTTGACAGTGGAGCATATCTCTATGCCTGGTACACGTACCATCTTCACAGTGCTTCTTTAAGAGACTTGCCTTGCAGTTGCACCTTCACTAGCTATGACTGTACTTTATATGTATCCTTCTGTAGATTTCCAGGGAAAAGCCTATTAAATGAGGCAGTAGGTGTAACTTACCACATTGTCCATTTATTTCTTTTGTTTTGAATAAAAGGTGTAAATCAATATCCGTCTTATTTATCTGCTCTGGCTCTGATCTATTGGGAAACAAGTGCCGACTTTAAAAGTCAAACTTCAGTTTTTTTTTCTCCTCATATACAAATGTAACATTAAATTGAGAAATATTTTGACTTTCCCTATTTGACCCATTCAGTGCCATCGTCCCAAAAAGAGCTCATTCCCATATTTTCATTTTCACTGACCTCAAATTACATGCAGAATGAAAGTATGAACATTGTGAAGGTTTCTTTTTTAGTTTCTATTGCAAATTGGTTTATGGCTTCTTTGTGCTTTATTATTCGATTTTTAAGCACTTATTGGGTCCATTAAGGCAAATCAGTTAAACCTTGCGCGTAATATTATTTTTTTTAAAAGCCTAATACTGTAGGCAGGTTTAGATGAATATAATACGTTTTGAGAAATTCAGGTCTAAGTTGTTTTTACTAGGGTCAAGAGATTCACAAAATGTTCATATCTGACCAAGAGGCCGAACCCCTTAATGGCAACATTTTAATAAACAACCGATTCAGGCAAAAGCGAAGTTTGTAAATGCAATATCTAATAATTTTTTATTTTAATATTTAATTTTCAGTTAAAGAACTGGAAGCAGAAATAATACATTTGGAAGATTTAAAATAAAATTTAAAGTCTCAAACTTGAAAGTAAAATAATGTCAATAAATTGATGATACAGAAAGTAAGTATCACCTTGGATTTATTAAAATACCAATATTTACTTAATTACTACATCTTGTGTGTGAGATTTTGTATGAAGGAGTGGTGTCAGCCCTTGGCATTCCTAGTCAGCTTAAATATAAGGGATATGTGCCCAAGTCATTTGAAGATTTCATATCAGCTAGGATAGCAATAGATGCAACAGAAGTTGTTAAGATGTACCTTCAGAAATTGACAGCCAGCCTCTGTCATATAGTAGTTACAAGAGAAGACATACAGTAAAAGCTGTCACATGTGTTGCCCCTAATGGAGCACTTGTTTATGCTCAGATTTGTATCCTGGTTCTACTTCTGATGCTGCCGTAGTAGATCATAGCAAACTTTTAGAACAGCTGGAACCAGGAGAAATGTTACTTGTTGACAAACTGTAACATATTTGATACACTCCCTGCTGGTGTGTCTTAAATTATTCCACCTTTTCTTTCAACAAAAGTTCATTTCACAAAAGAAGGGACTGAACTTTGTTACAATATTGGAAGAAGCCAAATTCATGTCGAAAGGCCAAATGAGATAATTAAAAATTATGACATTTTGAATAATATTCAAGCTCACTATAGGCATTCATCTACAAAAATAATTCAGCTGTGCTGTTGTCTTATTAACCTTTAAGCACCTTTGTTAAAGGAAATGGTAGATAAATATGAAATGTTAATTAAAAGCTGATTAAATGACGAGGTTAAGGTTTTGGTACACATGTATAACGAAATGCAGTAATCTAACAACTGACATGGATTTCTGCATAAATATTGGATTATAAGTCTAGTTTCTGGTATGAACAAATAATTAAATGGTGTAAAAATTAAAATTTGAAAATATAATGTTATAGGGTAAGCACATTGAAATATACTGCATATATAGAAACTTACTTCTGTTCTATCTCTTTTAACTACTCGTAATGGCTAGATTCATATGTGCAATAACTTGGCAAATATATTGACATATCTATTTCATTGCAGTAATATATATATTGAAAGCTATACAGTTTGACAAATAAGACTGTGACATTCAGGCATTGTCTCTGACAAATATGTATGATGCCTTAAAGTTATATTCTTATGCTTTATGTATATTAAGGTGAAAATATATCTACTGAAGTCAGTTTATAATTACTTATAACACTGTAAAAATGTGAAATGGAATATGTAGACCATATCTTGATTTCATGGTATGAGCATATGTGCTCATTTCACTGCACTGTATAAGTAAATCCATGTACATAAGTAATGACTTTTGGCAATACTGCAAAAATGAATTTATTTTCCAGCTCCTTTTTGTCGGTATAATATAAAAACTATGCATTATGCATTGGGGTTTCATTAGTTTAAGATCATATTAACAGCCATTGTCATATTAGGACGTGCCAGGTTTTATGGTGGAGGAAAGCCAGAGTGCCCGGAGAAAAACCACCGACGAGTACCTGGCAACTGCCCCAAATGAGATTTGAACACGTGACCCAAATTTGGAGGGCTCGTGATAATATGTCAAGACATGTTTACCACTCGGCAAATGCGGCCCCTATTATATATTGTAATTCTCCAAATGTTTGTATTTAAAACTTTGTGTAACATGTGGAAAGCTCTTCTTGAATTGTCTGTTTGAAAATGACAGTGCATATTACTTAAACATTTTTGTGGTATATAGTAAAATAATGGAATACATATAATTCAAAAGAGGTCATAGATTTCATCATTAATGGAAATGTAGATGCCCAAAGTCTTCCTTGACTATTCTGATTATCAGTCAATCTTTGGGTGCATATCCACACTGCAAGGTCACAACACTATATGAGTTCCAGTTAAGAAAAAGCTGTCCCTGAATCTGGTTCCAATGATCATGATTCTCCATTAGTTTGAAATGCCCATCACTTGAAAGATCTGAGATAACAGAAGCAGAAATTTAATACATTAATTACTTTTGAATTAAATTTCCGTTTATCTATTTTAATTTATATGAAAAACCATAATGTGTATAAGTTCTTTTTTATTCAGTATACACAATAAATTACTTATCGGCTTTATCATATTACCATGCTAAAAATTGCAGTATAATTTATAGATATAAATGAAAAACGGTGTTTTGTTCAGTGTTGAAAACTGATTCCTTGTCAGGAATAAATCCTGAAAAAATAATTACAACATGCAATTTTTTTCAATTTTAAATTCAAAATTACCTAGGGAAAAAAACTATTTTAGACAAACATGCATCAGCTACTGTCAGTTTCTTGGCGAAGAATGGACATTTCATCTCAATTATGTCTGGTGACAACAGTGGCTGATCTTTGTGCTGTAATGCACATTTATATTACTGAAAATGCACACTGTACAAATCCAACAGGAAAACCTCCATGAAGCCACATAATGTACATGTACCTATAACATAAAATCAGAAATATTTACAAGCAATTATATTTCAGTATTTAATTATATTTTATTTTGACAATTCGTTTATACATTGATCAAAACCAAACTGGTGTCATGAAAATTTAAAGTCCATACAAATATGTCAGACATAACAAAACATGCAAGTGTAAAGCAAAGTACCAGTACAAAATGTCTTTGTGAAGAGTCTTGTCTATAAATAGAAGATCTTATATGAGTGGCTTTGTAATATGAAATTTATCAAACACGTTAAATAATTTGATATGTCACGAACCTACATAGTCACAAGTGTAAGATTATATTCATCACACAACTTTTATTAATAGTAAAAACAACAAATGTGTCTGTTTAGTGATACAATGGCAAAAAAATAGGGTCGGTCGGTCGGGAGAATTATTTTTTTCACTTTCATTTTTTTTTTGTCTTTGACTATGTGTGTGGGGGGGGATTGGGTGGGTCGGGTAACCATGAACAGACACATGTTTTTTTTTTGTTTGTTTGTTTGGCCTAATTTATTAGTGAAATTTTGTATTTTGTCTCTATATAAAACAATAGAAATCCCACTTGGATGTTACTTTTCTGTCTATTGAGAAAATCGAGCAATATCATATATAGAGTATGACGTCAAAACCACATGCGATGTCATAATAGTGTTATTACACAATCATGTGTCTTAAAATATTTATGATATGGTTGTATTAAGTGGCTGGACGGGCCAGTTAAGTTATAAATGACATTTAAAGTACTTTGTACTCTGATGGAGTTTATATATATATATGGTGTGTGTGTGTGTGTGGTGTGTGTGTGTGTGTGTGTGTGTGTGTGTGTGTGTGTGTGTGTGTGTGTGTGTGTGTGTGTGTGTGTGTGTGTGTGTGTGAGTAAGGGTGTGTGTGTGTGTGTGTGAGGGTGTGTGTGTGTGTGTGTGTGTGTGTGTGTGTGTGTGTGTGTGTGTGTGTGTGTGTGTGTGTGTGTGTGTGTGTGTGTGTGTGTGTGTGTGTGTGTGTGTGTGTGTGTGTGTGTGTGTGTGTGTGTGTGTGTGTGTGTGTGTGTGTGTGTGTGTGTATGTATGCATGTGGATGGCCACTTGTCTGTCTTTATAATATTATCATCCCCTGCTTTGCAGCATGCACCAATCCCAATTTTCATCGGTGATACCCCACTCGTTAGGGACTCTCTTTTCCAGATTGTATGGACTGGGTCATAAGGGTGTATTATTGTAATATTTACACAAATAATAAAGCTGTGGCTACGCTATGCCATCTGTACTGTCTCATTGGACACTCAGGGTAGATGAGTTCACCACAGCATTATCTTCAAGAAATATCTTCATAAAAGCAATAGCAGTGTTTAAATGGTTATACATTTGATAGATGTAATTATTATCACATCTTCACATTACTACATTTCTAAATTAACAACATCAATTAATGGTTTGAATGGATAATGCTGTTTATATTTGAAGGTATATGGGGTCTGAGTGTTTATGAGGCATAAATGTATGTATACATATTCAAGCTACATCTCATACATGGACAAATGCACATGTATCTCTCAGCATTCAGGATGCGAGCATATCTTCTCTTATAATGAGTCAAACATATATATCCATTTTTAATACCTAGGCCCCTTCTGAATAGGTGAAATATGTACAATACATATACTAATCTTGAAGTTCTATCATGAATTAACCCTGGTCACAGTGGTGTTTTATCAAATTATTCTTTGTATTTGAGCATCAGTACAAAAAGTGTCAATGTACTGTTCATGAACTAACTGCAATATTGTAGCTAGGAAGACTTGTAGACAATTGTCTTCTTTCCACCCGAAAAACATATATATTGAATACGAAGGCCAAGTTCGTGCATACCTATATGTTATGTACATGTGTACTATTGCTACACGTGAACGATTAATCAATACTGATACAACGCAATGTTAAAAAGCATCTAATCGTGTTAACCTCTAACATTGTTGGAGTTCATCTACTTCAACTTGACTCCACTCCGACTCCTTTATTTCAACGTAAATGTAGGGTCACAGTAGTAGTACGTACAACGAAAATTTATACAGTAGGCTAACGTTACCTGCACTTTGTACGACGTGTCCCTCACAAAGGCCTTTACATGTAAGTTTGCACTTAAAATATCGCGCTTCGTACATGGCACACAGCAAAACTCGTCCATTCTCAACAGAGGTCTCACTCTTTCTAGTCAATTTCGTTTGCCCGTCAACATACTTTGACAAGTACAAAACAGACAGCGCCATGGCGTCCCTGTCAACCAGCTGATGTCCCCGGCAGTAGCGTAATAACGCAGAGAGCGTAGGTCACGTGACGAGACTTACGGATCCTATAGACCATCAGAATGGGAGAACAGGGACCACATGTAAAAAATCAAAGAAATTAGACTGACCACGCTGACCACGCCAAAAGACAGCAGACATGTTGTCCTGGAAGGAGGAAGTATTGAGAAGAGCCAACGAAGCTGAAAGGACAATAACCTCATGAGCCCCTCACCTTGCAATTAGCCCTAGAGTGATCATTACTGTCCATAAGCAATCTTTATCAGCTGATATATATATCGAGAGATATCCTGATGACCATGGTTAATGGACAAGTATGGACGAGATTGAGTACCGCGCCCTCTGGCATTATCACTCACCTCGGACTCGGGCAAATCTCCAGGAACCTGATTCTTTGCCGGAAAAGCAGGATCAGTAAGAAGGGTAACAGCAGAGCTATATCTGGCCCAACGGAGGCACGAAGGGTGAATAGACAATGCATGGATATCACTCCTCCTGCGACCTGAGGTAAGAGAAAGCATAACGATAGTCTTAAAAGATAACACTTTATGGAAACAGACACAAAATGCTCATAAGGATCCTCTTCAATGACTAACACAAAGGCTAGGATCGAGCCGACACTTCCGAGGAATACCTGCCTAAGCGATGTTTCCTGCGATAGCTTCCACGTGTGAAGGTAGAGGATCTCGAGACGTGAATGCATCGTCTGGGACCGGGCTGGTGCAGGATATTGGATCTGTGTGGGAGAACCAATGGAACATCCACCAGACACGACAAGAGCTCGGGAAGCCATGGTTGTGTCGGCGCTATCAGAAGGAGAGAGCAAAGGTGCTTCCAAAACTTCAGTAGTACCCTGCTCACTATGTTAAATGGAGGGAAAGCATAAGGATGCATCCTCCCCAATCCAAGATAGTGCGTCCACAGCCCAAACCATTTGGCCAGGTACCGGGGATATCAAAGGTTGACAATTGGGTGTTCAAGGAAGTAGCGAAAAGGTCTGTTTGAGGCCTGTCCCACCCCTAACAAATGCCCTGGAAGATAGCGGGATTTAGCTGCCATTCTGTCAGAACCAGGCAAAACATTTAATATTCTGATAAATATATTTTTGAGATTAAGAATCCGATCCAATATAAAAGTCTTACGATTTGGAAACAACTTTATGATGAAAAATTTCTCCATTTAACGTATCTTATTTAAAGTTATTTATTTTTCGAAAGGTACTTACAAATTATAACTACAATTGTCGGACTATATACTAAAGCCAACGCGCAATTCGCAGAGCCCGCTGGCCGTTTACTTCCCGTCAAATAATCACTCCAAGCCATTGTAATCACAGTTTAAAGTCCGTTTCAGAAAAAACTTAGTGTACTCTACTCAAACTCCCCTAGTATTAAGATCATTTTCCAGATCAAGAATCGCGAGTTACGGCAAAGTTTCATTATAAGGACTATTGTACACTTCACTTAAAAACGTCCACGTATCATCGGATACAATGACCGCGACGTAGACGTCTAGGCCTTTCCAAAGCAAACCCTTGTGACGGACGGCGATCAAAAACATACATCGTCTAGCGTGGACGTTTCCACTCGCGATTAATATTGAAGACGTTGTCAAAATGATGGTCGTTGCACTGAAAAATAAGGAGGTTCGGTTCAAAGTTCCACCGTAGTCAGAATGCGGTACAGGCAGTTTATACCCACGAGGTTGTATAAAACAAATTGTTAATCAACAAGCTGTTTTTTTTTCTGATACCCTGAGAGGTTGAATAACACACGCTCTGTTGTGGTAGAATGCTGCTGATACAATTGGTTATTCGTGAGTAATTAGCTATGTAATATTATACTCGACACAGTGGGGAGAGTATTTTTTTTTTATTTCTACACTCGG
>NW_027187706.1:0-26936 GCF_041381155.1 Argopecten irradians | reverse complement strand
AGGACAGATCTATAGCGGGCTACGGTAATTATTTTCTTCTACTGTTTCGATGAAATGCAGATACAAAAAAAATCTTTATTTCAAAGGTAAAATACTTCATAATTATCGGCCGCATGTTATCATTTAAATTTCACTCCGGAATTTCTATAGTTTGGGTGAAGTGCATACATATTCAGCGTCTAAGCACTGTTTTTTTTATATAATTAAGGCTTCATTACGAGGATACTATTGTTAAAGTCTCATACTGTGTTGACAGAAATAGCTGAATATTGGCTGAAGGCTATAGCGACGTATGCCTTGGATGATGAAACTCGTAGTAAGGGTATACCACCAATAATTCTTATTGGTTCTCATCTGGATAAGGTTTCACCCAACGTAAGTGTCTTAAGATTGTTATGGTTTAATACCTATGTTTCAGTCATTTCATGATTAGTGTCAGTGTTTCGTGTATAAAACCATACCACGATGTTATTATCGGCATAAAAAGATCTTTAAAATGCAGGTTTTGTCCGTTCAGCTTTTTATTGGGGATCCTAAACATTTGGCTATGTAGCAATTATACTGAACATTGTCTAGAAAGCTGGACTCATATATAATTAACATTTAGTGTTTGTTATTTCATTTAGGTTTTTGACGATTTTTTTAACTTTTATTTGAGCTTTCCGTAGAATATTTCACTTTTTTTTTCATTTTCAAATAAATATTGTTTCTTCAACCTCATATGATATACACTGTAAAACTAGATTATATTCCATTTTATTTCAATAGTTATTAAAAAAGCCATTCAGATAGAATTGGAAATATTTTCGACAGAAGGATTTTCTTTTACGCCGGAATATAACATCATATCTCATATATTACTAATTGGGCTATGAATAGACAACAATTATATCACACGTCAATCTGTTAACTTAGAGATAATATGAATTAATTTTTTATGTTATGATTTGTTATATATATATATATTGTAAACCTCTATATGTCATTTGGTTTTGTAATTAGAAAACAACACAGAACAAGATGTTTGCGAAGGTGTTGGACAATTTACAAACCAAACAACAACTACGATTGATAATGGAGGACCATGTACAGGAAATGTTCGCCATTGCAAATCTAAATGACTCAACAGCCAACAAAGATGTTTACGAGGCACTATGGCAGAAGATAATTGAAATTGCCCCTTTACAATCTCAGTGGAAAAGAACCGTCCCCGCTCGATGGATAGCGATGGAGCACGAACTCATCAGACTGAAGAATAAAGGATACACATTCTTCTGAAATATGAAGAATTACTCGATGTAAACAGCAAGAAGGCGGTGCCCTTGTTGGAGGAGGAAATACGAGATTTTCTCAGGTATCGTTTTACCGAATCATTTTTACATGCGTATCTAAAGTGTTTTGGTGCTTTATACATAACCTAAATATATCTTCTAAAATATTCTTCTCGTAAACGGAGGAAAAAAAAGACTAAATGCTTAAGAATTGCTTTGCAAATCGCAGCAAGTAGTCACTACAGGGAAAATGAGTTAGAAATAAGAATATGCATTGTAAGTAGCTATCTGAAAACATGAGTGAATTGTGTTAACGATGTCAATATTGCAGAAATTGTAGCGCTTAATATTAGTTTACATCAGCGAAAGAAGTTAGAAAACCAAGATCATTTAGATGGAGTTACAGTCTTTAATCCAATGAACTCTCTTTAAACCATTCCAACTTGGTTTCGTTTTCTATTACTTATTATGTTATTATCAAAAACTTTTTTGTTTAATCCCATAACAACCATGTGCGAATTTCTAGTGTTACGACATGTTCTAAGCACATATATGCTGGAATATATCATTAATAGCTCCGGTATCAATACAATAGCAATTTAATTGAATATTCTAATTTGAATCAGTAATTAACAATTTGACAACATAGTTTTTCTCATGTGCTTTTCAAAACCTAATGTGCATACCTTCAAAACGTAGACAAGCAATTCGTGTGATGTGCATTAAGAAACAATATGATTGTGAATTTTTGTCAATTTGCAACTTTAAGTCCTCTTGACAAGAACATGAGAAATAATTAACACTTTTTTATTGTCACAGTCACTTTAAATAAAAAAAGTAAGAGTTATAACCCTTTTGCCTTTTAAGCATGTATACAGTACTTAAAGCGTCTAACATTCCCCAAACGCATTTTGGTTTCGTTTGCGTTCTTTCAATTTTCGCTTTTCGTTTGCGTTCGCGCATCCGGGTTATTTTCGTTCGTTTGCGTTCGTGTGCGGTTCGTCAATCGGATATACTTTGTTTCGTTTTGAATGATATTTGATAGCTACACATGCGCTAGACAAAATGGAACCAATTGCCTGTGTAGTACAACGATACTATATTATTATCATAAAATAAGATCAATATCCAGCCAAAGTTATATTAACTTATGGGACACATCAAACATAATTATTCATAAAAATGATAGAATACATATTTTACCTTGTACCTAAGATAATTTTAGCTAATTCAGCAGATTAAATAGTTCTTTCGTCTACTGTATCAATATCACTATCTCAATTTAATTTCGTCAGATATTTGTAGAATACCAACTAACCGTTACGATACAATGAGCCAGGTAACACCTGGACCGTAACTCAGGTAAGACACATGTGATTTGCAGAGCCCCGGCCTAGCCGTTGCCGCTGGCGGCGATCAGGTGACACTAATAATATAATTAATTCCCAATCTCCACAGGGCTCTGAAAGTGGAGTTATTTGGATCTACCATTTTCTTACACAAATAAAACGTATGGTAATTAATACATTGTACATGTACCATATGTATTCTGCCAACTGTATGGTGATATCCATATATTCGTAATCGGGATATACACTTATAGTAAGGTAAACTATGTAGAGATTACACAACGGGCGGTTGTTGGGTATGGAATTTATTACGCATGAGTTATTAAAAGTTACAAAAGTTACGAGCTTTATAAAGTAACTTACGAGTGTGTAATAAATTCCATACCCAATAACCCCGAGAAGTGTAACCTGTTTCTACCACAATGAAATCATCTATAAGGAGGCCAAAAAATAACTAAATTTTCCGACATATGCAATTAAGGTGAGTAGTAATATGAAGCAAATAGGCACACATTGATATCAAAAAATCTGAATTGTTTTTAAATAATGTATTAATAACAAATCTTTTGAAATTAAACAACTATCCCATGCATTCTCGCTTACAAAACGTCTTCTTGAATCGAGATTTCAATAGGTACTTCAACAATAACCTAATCATTGTCGAACTACATTTTGAAATATTTACGGCACAGTGACATTTATTTCCCGCCAAATAATCATCAAACCATTGTAACCAAGTTAGAGCTTGGAGTTTATTCCGACGTCGTCACACATACATTTCAACAGCGGTTTGTTCTGCAAGCAGCGATCAGAATACATCAATATGACATCATTCGATAATTGATGTTTAAACTTTTAAAAAAGTTTAACCTCTCGACCAATCAAAAGACTGGACGGTGTTCTTCCACTAGTGGAATATCAATATATTTATCCAACACCTAGCACATCTATACGATGGCATGAGAGTGGAAAAAAACACGACGTATTGTGGTAGAAAGTGATTTTCGCCACGTGCATATTTACGGTCTGGTCCACACGTGTCTTTATATACACGTGTATGTACGTGTATATGCATATATATGCAAGGAAATGAGCATTGGCGAATGATTTAACAGCTTTATTAGAAAGATATACAGATATAGTATTGCATACTTTCCTCGTGAAAATATTGCCTAAAAATAAACATATATATATATAAGTATATATAGATATATTTTATTTATCTTTATAGTAGATGATTTCTGTTCATAAATATGTATTATGCCATTATGGACCTATTGTGAGGTTTATAATGGTGTCTTATATTAACCCCGTGTAGAATAAATAAAGACCAAGTGGTCGTAGTCACGTCAAGGTGATCATCAATTAAAATTCTACAATACAAAACAAATCCCACCTCGATAGAAACACACGGACACACGTCAAGGTAATTCCGTAGACGTCATAATCTGCCAACAACCGAACACATGGGACAGTGACACCAGAATCGGTGCACAATATCAGATTCGGGATTGATGATGACGTCACAATATGTGAATATTACACGTTGATTCTAAAAGATGGAAACATCGAGTCAATATGTCTTCACTAAATGATCGAAACATCGAGGTCGATATGCTAAATATTGTATCCTCCATGTGACAGTGTTTCAGCAAATGAGAAGTGGTCATAACAATCGGAAGCAGTATCTAAATATAGCCTGATAAAAATGCATATTGTTAAATTTTTTTTTGTTTCATAATTTGCCGCCGATGCGAGAATGATTCGATCTGTTTTATGATTATTGATACATTAATAATATAGATAATGTAAATATAAATAAATAAAAAAAAAATATGCTTATATGGATAACAATTGCTTCTATTGTTAATTAATAATTTCCCTCGTTTAATTATTTTATTTTTGCCAAGATGATTTGTGATGATTTCTTCAGTGTTTATGTATTATAACATAATTGTTGTATCTTAAAAAATGGTCTGATTCCTGTCCCTGCACCACCCGTCGTACAGCCAGAAGTAATCGTACATTATTACACGTAGAGTAATTTTTATAGTAGTTGAGAATTGTCTTACATTGTGTCCTATTTCATTTGAGCAGCAATCCGTATTACGTACGTTTATAGCGATTTTTTTTTTTTTTTTTTTTTTTTTTTTTTTTTGTGACCTGAGCCGTTTGAGTGATTTATTTTGCGAGGTAGTGCCGTTCGAGTTTTTCGAGTTGCCTGTGGGTATAAAACTATACATATATATAGACTGAATCCAGAAGGGTCACAATACCCCTGTTCGTTAACTTCGTCTAGTGCAAGGCGCGGAGGGGGCGCCCGCCGGCGACCCGGCGACCGGAGGCGGATTAAGTCACTCGATTACAATGAAAAAGTGCGCCGGTTGCGCGACCGGCGTACGCCGGATCAGCCAGTTTTGATTCACCGGCTAACACCGGCGCAAGATGGCGGAATAAAGGTTAGATATTTGTTGACGAAACTCTGTTTAAGCAAAACTCATTCCATTCAGACATAAATTCTCCAAATATTATGATTTTCTTGTTGTATTCATTAACGGACAGGAATTGAAACCTCTTTTGATACACACAGGTATGTAGATTTCAATTTATGAAGCGAATAAATCGAAAAGAGAGGTGAAGTATAGACTAAGATATATGTACCCCAGGCATTTGGCTCTATAGATATTTTTTTCTCTTTATAATGTGATATGTACGGTGTCACAGCATTATAAAGAACCAAATGCCTGCGCATGTACATTTTGTTAGTCTAATTAAAATAAAATTTGTTAAAGTCATGTATATAAAAATTGAAGGTTTTATTCCAAGTATATGAAATTTTAATGACTTCTCTTTGACAGTGTATCAATAACAATAAAAATATATTTATTGTTTATTCTGAGGTTTTACACTTTCGAACCCAACACATTATTTAAAGTTTTAATGAATCGTTTTTCGTCAAACAATTAAAAATGACATGTAATTCAGTGTAACATAAGGAAATAGTAATTTGTACATTGTAAATACATAATTCAGAAGAAATAATGCTCAAAAGTGAATATGATTGTACGGGCATTCTGTAAATTACTACAATTATATGTCAAGACATGAGAAAAAAACTCTACTGGTGACATGTAGTAAGAAATAAATTAATAAACTAGTTTACATAAAGTTGCAACATTGCTATACCAGGGTATCAATTTAAACCCATTTTATTAAGATAAATCATGCTTTACTAATCAGTGCTTCAGCGATCTCTGTAATTTAAGTTAGGAAAAAATAATGATTGGCGTGTGGCCAATTGCAACAATGCATGGACGACAAAAATACCCTGCCGAACTCACGTGACTGTGCGATTAAACGAGAAAATAAAATTTGTCGCACCGACAGTGTATTTTTGTTGCAGTGTCACTCCGCGCATTATTTCACTGTTTGCTTTTGAATTAATTTTCTTGTGTATGTGTAAAATTAAAATTAATAAGCTGTAATGCAAGCAAAATTATCAGGGTCATTGATTATATATTATATAATTCCTACAATACAAATTACAATGCACCCATACATTTGATACATCAAATCTAGCATTACAACAGGAACGCGCGAAAACGGAGCGATCGGGTTTTTGTGAGGGAGCCGACAATGGCCACATGGGCCGAAATATAGGCCACCAATATATGTTTTTTTATTTCATATGAAACTTCAACACAATAGATTAAATGCAGTATGATGCAATTTCTTATATTTGTTCTTTTAAAATAAAACAGCATACACGAGTATTTCATACAGAGTAGCATGCACGATGAAGACAAAATGGTATTGGGGGGGGGGGCATTTTTTCAAAAAATAGACATAAGTCCAGTCACGGTATCATATTGATATTCAAATTTTTTGTGATGAACTCTAATGATTTGTGTATTTTCTCAAAATTACAAAAGATTGAAGGCTTATAGAGAGCAACCAACTAAATGATTTTACATAGACCACAGTGTTAAACTTTGTTAAAGTTTTGTACTGTATTATTAAAACAAAGGAATATTAGTTAGCTGTTGTGTTCTATAATTAAAGTCTAGGTTCTCATATAACACTAAATGGAAAAAAAAAGTTTGGGTCCTTCTGCTCAAACTCCAACCAGGGTAGCTTTATTGAAATCGGGCGCATTTTGCACTAAAAAATCCTGAAATTCTAATGCTTTTACCTATTCATTATCAAAGTTGATATTTTGAACCTAAATCTTAATTTGAATTTCCAAATTCATATCATGGTTATCTAGGAATAATTACCTGTCAGAAAACATTTTTACTTTTGAAATTCATAATTAGCCAGCCAATCAGCGGCCGGGTTAAAATTCTATCCTGGGCTCAATCTTGTATACACAGGGGCCATTTCGAAGGTCTTTTTTTTATTTAGTTGGTTGATCCCTATAGCAGAAATTAAAATTCCAATACTCACCTATGATGTAAAAGTGTATGTCGCCTGTATGTCAAATCTGTAATATGAACTTAATCGGTCAAGTGGTTTGTCCAGGACAGGGCTTCACCTTCGGACAGTCACCCGGCGGAGTAATTCTGAAAACATGAAATATTGAACTTACACACTGTGTTGATCAATTGCAAATTATGTATTAAATATTGAAATAGTATTAATGTTGTTTAAGTTAATTATTGGTTACATCATTAAACTTTCTGAATATAATGAAAAAATAGGAAAAGTCCCCAGCCAAGGGGAGATAATCCATTACATAATCAGGTACCCCTATAATATAGAAAATGTCAAGATTTTGGAAGAAAACCAGATATACCAAACCTTTTACATATTTTAAATTGACCAGGAACATGGTTCTAGAGCCTTTTTGTTTAAAATAAACAAATTAAACAAAGATCAAACCTGTAATGAGCACAAAAGATGCATGTCTTTGTCCGTGACTGGAATCTGTGCAACCAACGTATATTTCCGGAAAATCTTGAATGACCCTGAAACACCATTAATATGTTTCATTAACAGAAAAAATATTCACAAAATGATATTTTTATCATTATAACATAAAATGCATACTTTTAATAAACTTATTTGCCCTAATATTACAATTAACCAGTACAATTATTTAAATTGGCTTACCTGAGATGAACATCCCCCCCAACCGCCCCCCTCCCCCCCCCCCCCCTTCCCACCAATTATACCTGGCAGGTATAAATACCACACCCAAACTAGACATTATGTAATACAATGTAATTGTCTCCCCTTACTGTTACCAATTTCAAATGTATAAGCTGTAACGTATGTTTTATACCTTTATGGCTTTCGGCACTCCATAATGTCAGAGACGACTGAACCCCCCCCCCCCCCCCCTCCCTCTTGATTTGACCGCTAATTCCTGGTTCACCTAAACCGGAACATGTATACAGTTCCGTGAACTAAATTCTGACAACTGAGGAGACCATGCACCGCGCACCCATGTGATCGTACCCATCTGATGTTAAACGCACATGTCACACGTTTATAGCCGTGCTAATTACCTGAATCTACGTTATATGTACCATTAACTTACTGGCCAATTCTAAATAAACTGCATGCATAGTCACAGTGACACGTATTATTCTAAAACTTGGCGGCTTACCTTTGTATCTATGGACTCACTCGGCTCCAGTGACTGACTCTTATACTTCCGGTTGCGTTCGCTATAGAGAGCAACCAACTAAATGATTTTACATAGACCACAGTGTTAAACTTTGTTAAAGTTTTGTACTGTATTATTAAAACAAAGGAATATTAGTTAGCTGTTGTGTTCTATAATTAAAGTCTAGGTTCTCATATAACACTAAATGGAAAAAAAAAGTTTGGGTCCTTCTGCTCAAACTCCAACCAGGGTAGCTTTATTGAAATCGGGCGCATTTTGCACTAAAAAATCCTGAAATTCTAATGCTTTTACCTATTCATTATCAAAGTTGATATTTTGAACCTAAATCTTAATTTGAATTTCCAAATTCATATCATGGTTATCTAGGAATAATTACCTGTCAGAAAACATTTTTACTTTTGAAATTCATAATTAGCCAGCCAATCAGCGGCCGGGTTAAAATTCTATCCTGGGCTCAATCTTGTATACACAGGGGCCATTTCGAAGGTCTTTTTTTTTATTTAGTTGGTTGATCCCTACAGTTTACAGAAACAGTCCTGCTCACACATATTGCCGAACTTTCCCGTAACGCATTCTGAAAAATAAACATCGGTAATATCTACATCATAATGTTTGTGTGTCAATGAAAAGCATTGAGACTTTTTGCACTCGTTTGATGCGAACTTCCATTCGGATAAATATTTCCTCTACAATATTTATACTGTAGAATATATTTACTCGTGTGTGCATATCGCCTACACGATGATATTAATTAGTTAAATAGTATCCCATAAAGAATATGATTTAACAATGGCATGTCTCATAGTTAGCGTCATTAACAGGGATAGAATATAAAACAGTTAGGAATGGACTCATTAAAAGTAACGTGACTATCCATTCTATATTTACCAGAACTTTCATACAAAAGGAAAATAGTCAATAATACGTATATAATATAAAACGTCTCCTCTTCTTAGTTGTCGGCCACGTAGCTTTTCACGAGACACCAATTTGCATGTTTAATCTTCCAGTCATTGTCTTTTGGCTACGTAAACTTACGGTAATTACCGGTAAATTCCGGATCTATATCTATTGGATATCCTACCTATACAGTGTCCAGTTGTCTTAGTGCACACTCTATCCTTACAGTTCACTGAACAAGCCTGGCCACACGAGCTGCCGTACGTCCCGGCAACGCATTCTTAAAACATAAAAAATCTAGTCAAATTCCCGGCAACACATTCTTAAAATCTTTACCAAATCCAAGTCAAAGTATTAACTAATTTGAAATAAAAAAAATGAAGGAATCACCAAATACTATAGTTGTTGTGGTTTATTGAACGTTCACAAATCCGTATTGCCGATTATTTTCGCGTTGATAAAGTTTTTGCGATCTCGCGGTACAATGGCGAAAATATGATTTGCGAAATATTGTAAATTATGCTCGTATATAATTCATATAAATCAGATCTAAAAAAAAATACATGCGCAAATAACCTTCTATACGCTTCAAATACAAATATGCTTAAACACAAAATTAAAATAATTTTTGAAATTAACAAGAACGGGCTTTTTTATTTATTTATTTCTATTAATTATTCTTATTTTTGTTGTATTTTTGTATTTTTCAAAAGTTTTCAAATTTTGTAACCATACATCGATGAAATTTAAAAACGAAAAGTGGCATCAATCAATCAATGTTTTTGATTTCACAATTATAAACAAAGCAGTATTTTAGTAATGCTATACTATACATTATTTGTTATAATTATTAAAATATTATAAAGGTGTTCTAATCACACATTTTTTTTATTCATGCATGAATGCATCCGTAGCGAGACCCCTATAGCTATCATGTATAGAGCGAAGAGACGGAAGAGGACAGGAGTTGAGTCGGTAACGTAGACAGTTGGGCCTAGTCATGGGACTATTCCAGGACCTCTTGCAACTGGGAGTGGAACTGACCATTCTATACCACCTGAGCTGCCGGTAGCAGCACCACCTCCTGTATTACAAGACCCGGGTACGTCCTTTTGTGTAATGTCAACCCCTATTGCAAGTGTTAATGATATGTTAGGCTTGCATGTATCTGTTTCAGTGAAGCATAAGATTACAAATGAGAGATTTCCATCAGGCTCATAGTATATATCTAGTTGATAAGGAGCTTCTTATCAAACCAAAAATCAATATCGTAAGATGTCCGACATCAGTAAATGGACAGATGCATTCATTATATATATCAGCATTTATACAGCAGTGCACCCAGAACAGTTGCATGGGTTGTTAAAACACATGCAGGTACTTCGCCTGGGGGCTCAGAGATGTGGTGGCCTGGACTGGATCAAATATAATAAGAAATATAGGTTAAGAAAAGCTCTTAATGCAGGTCCCCCTACCTCAGTCACAAAATAAAAATTCTTACGCCCTAAAATGTTTCGACTACATTTATAAAGGGAATTGTACACGTCCACACTGTAGCTACTCTCACAAATGTATTACGTGTAGTGGGGGCATGCTAGTATGAATTGTGTTAAAATGAATACAGACAACCCATACTCTTTCCGAAAACAAAACAACTATACAAAACAGCAAAGACAGGTGGGAAACAAGCAAGAATCACAAACAGGTGTGGACATTAGGAAAGAAACCAATAAAAATCACAGCTCTTAGTTACTGGGTGGCTAAGTACCCACAGGTAGCAGTAGGGACACAGCTTCTTGGGTTTTTTAAAAATGGTTTTAGAATTCAATATCTAGACTCATGCATCCCGAGAGAATCCAGATAATTGAAATCGACCTCAAAATATCCAACACATACATATCAGAAAATATTGCAGGAAGAAGAATAAGGTAGAGACGTAGGTTTCTTTTGAAGAAAAATCAATGGCACAGTGGATATAGGGTCCCCTATTGGTTTAGTTCCCAAAAAGATGCAAATTGGAGGTTAATTACTCACCTTTCATGGCCTTCAGATAAAAGTATGAATAGAAATATTGATCCTGATACAGTTTCTGTTAAATACTCGACATTTGATAAAGTAGTTTAAATGATAGCAGAGTTGGGAAACGGGACTTTGTTGGGGAAAATGGATATTAAATCTGCATTCCGTCTCCTCCAATTCATTCGGCGGATTTTTTCCATTACTAGGATTTAAGTTTCAAGACATGTACTTTGTTATAAGCGTTTATCCATGGGTTGCTGAATTTCATGTAGTCTATTGTAAAACGTTTTCAACAATGGATAGGTAAGGAGAAGTTCAGTGAGCAAAGTCTAGATCAGTATTTGGACGATTTTATATTTGCTAGAAAAGAACAATGTAATGCATGTGCTAGGCTCATGTCTTCTTTCGAGAAACGTGCAATGAAATGTGTATACCCATAGCTGAGAATAAACCAGAAGGTACAACTACAGTTTTGGTGTTTTTGGGTCTTGAAATTGACACTTTTAAAATGGTAGTCAGGGTACCTTAGGCGAGAGTGGTATCCCTCAGGTCAGAAATCGTGAAAGTGTTGGAAAGTAAAACTACAGGACTTACAGTCTCCGGCTGAGATTTTTTCTTTTTGTGCAAACGTTATACCAATAGCTAGGACCTTTAAACGGCTATGTTTGATGCAATGACATGCATATATAACCCCTTTTATAAAGTAAGAATATCTGAGGAAATTAGAGCAGACTTAAAAAATGTGGTTGCTATTTTTGAAAGATTTTAATAGGTCCTGTTACTTTGCAGAGAGTTCTTGGCACATTAAATTAATGTCGATTTAGGTCTGCATATAGGTAGGGCAGGGAATTGTCAATTAGTTTGTGGTGCCTGTTGAGGAAGTTATTGGATAGTTTTCAGGTGGCCCAGTGATTGGCAGGGAAGATCCACCACGTGAGACATAACTTTCTTAGAATTGGTGCCAATAGTTTGAATTGGTGCCAATAATTTTCGGCAATGGAATTTGGGCTTTAACTTTGATACAGAAATGTGGTTAAAATATATACTCTTCCATTTAAGGTAACAAAACATTCCAAATTGATATGGTTTCAAGTCAGAACTATTCATCATATATTAGTTACTAATACCTTCCTGTATAAGATAGGAATAAATCCTAGTCCTATGTGTACTTTATGTAATACAGAAAGGGAGACAATTATACATTGCCTATGGGAATGCAAAGAGGTGCAAACTCTGCTTCAAAATTTTGAAACTTTATTAGATTTATTGTTTATTCCCTTTGCATATAATAAAGATTCATTTCTTTTTGGAATAGTTTTACAAAATTGTAGCTCTGTTGACAATGAAATTTTGATAATTATGAAACATTACATTTATAAAACCAGATGTCTTAGCAACTCTTTAAATATCAATGCTCTTATTACTGTAATTAAGGATGAGTTTTTAGTCAAAGTGACCATATTAAAAAGCAATTTGAAATAGGCTGGAGGAAATGGAAACCTTTATTGGACCTTTAAGTATATACCTTTACCCTAGTCTTTCACTTAGTCTTTTACTACTGCTAACTTACTTTAATTTTCTTTTTTATCTTTGGTTGGGGTTTATAAAGCTGATCAGCACAATGATTGTTCAAAACAATTTTTTATTTTTTTTTATTTTTTATTTATTTAGTATAATATAATTAAACTGTGATATACGTGTATGTGTAACGGTACCTCCTCCTCCCTCTTCTTTCTTCTTCCTTCTTATCTTTCTTCTTTAGTATGTCTGTCTGTCTGTCTCTGTTTGTCTGTCTGTCTGTATGTATGTGAGTGTATGGGTGTGTGTGTGTGTGTGAGAGAGAGAGAGAGAGTGAGAGCATGCATATATGTGCGTTATGGTTGGCTATTAATGGCTAATATATGTTTTTATGGATGTATCATAACATAAAACTTGATGTTTTAAGTATTGTGAATGAGTGCGTATGCAAGTGTTTGTGTGTTAGTGTCCATTTATATATACTGTATAAAATATTTGAAAATGAAAAATTAAAAAAAAAAATCGGCAGTCCAAGTTTGATCTTATGAGTTTAGGTCTAAGAAAATATTTTTTAATGTTGACAATATTAGCTTGTAACTATAGTTTACTATACTGAATAACAAAACACCAAAGACACATTAAGTAATGCGATATATTGCATATATAGGTTTGTTAAAGGCACTCTACAGTTCAAACTTTGATTGGTTTGAGGTTTAATTGCAAGCTAGGTGGTCATGGCGATCTTACTCAACAATTTATTGTTAAAAAAACTGTTGTAGGGAATTAGGAGAGAAAGTGATGAAGGTGGTGACAACAGGTTACCTATAACAGTAGACCTTTTGGTTAGCATTATTAAGGTACTTCCCATTATTTGTAGCTCTCAGTATATTCATTAGCATTTTATTTCCCGGTAGGTGAAATCACAGTCAATAGTAAACACATGCCTTTCAGGGTTATCACTTCAAGAAAATGCTGCTACAATACACCTATCTTCAAAAACTGATCAATATAGAAAAGGTAATACCATCGAGCTACCAAGTAACGATGCCATTTATTGTCCAGTCGGTAATCTTCGCAGATATATCGCAGTTCGAACTAGAGTTCAGGGTCCATTACTAAGTCATTTTGGTGGTAGAGACTTGACAATAAATCAATTTTCTAGTGTCCTTACAAAAGCATTCACTCTTAGGTTATAATAGCAGGTACTGCAAAGCACATTCCTTCAGGATTGGTGCAACCATAATTGCATCCCTATCTAATATGTATACTGAAGCTAATATGGATTGTGGTAGGTGGAAATCAAGTACTTACTAGAGTTACATACGAATATCAACTCAAAAATTAGTTTCCAAACGCTAGTTCTCCTCTCTCCTTTGAGGAATGATATTTTCCTCAACACCTTGCAAGTTGCATTAGAAAGCTTCCGAACGACAAGAAATACATTCTTACCAAATAATTAAGTCAGCTATGCTATGAATGATGAAGGCATTTTTGGTCACAGCATTGTACCGTGAAATGTGTCGTTATCTCATTTGGTTTTCGTTTGGCTGTGAACATGCTACCTTTGGTGCACGTTCCTTTGGCAGATTTCGCGGTACATATTAATGATTTATATTGATTGATTGGCATCATATTGATTATATATGCTGTATTATATTGACGTGAATCAGTTTATATCTGTTTCCCAGTATCACTGATCATTATTGACATCTGATTGATTGAATTTATTGTTAAATTGATTGAGGATGGTTTCCCAGAAAAATCAAAGAGACACAATTCAGTGAAGCAAATTAAAACACCCAACTATGATTTAAAATTATTAAATAAAACGATTCCTTATGAGAACTGAAAAAATGTGTTTTTTCGCTTGTACCTTTTCAAAATTTAAAGATTTACTTACACTAGTTTGATAAACATGATAAATGATAGTGACTTATTACAGATCATGATGAAAACAGATAATTTGTAAGAATTTAATCACTTTCATTGACGAAAATCTAAAATTCTAATTTTATCAATATAAATAGAAAAATAAATAAAAATGTTCGAAAATAAAGATGAATAATAGTTTGCTTACCGTTGCAGTTCCCTGTTTCTTTCTGACAAAGCTTGTCTTTACAATTGGCGGAGCAGTACTGTTCACATTTATGTCCGTACGTCTGAGGAACACAATCTGTAAAGAAACTATTACTAATATACAAATACATGCTACGGTAGCTTAGGAATCACACTCTGTGTCAATGTTTCGGTACTATATAGTAGTAATTGATGTATTCACCGTCTACACCTTCGTTATGGAATTGACCTCATTATCAAGAAATGGTCTGCAACATGAAAATTATATCTATACATATAGTTATAAAGATTTCTAATATCAACATGAGTATGAGGAAATTATGTTATTTCCATATCATTATTTTTTCCTTTTTTTCATGTTTAATCTGGCATTCTGATTTGCCAATTCTGTTTTTTTTTAAATTGCTATGAAAAATGGAATTGTACTTGTAAACATATTTTTTTCAAGTAGTCTGGAAAATTAATTAAAAGCATTGCTACGTAGATTCACACAGTATGCAAATCGCTATGAAAAAAACCGAAAAGGGCGCAAAATCCTGATATTATCGTGGCTTTACAATAGACACTGTTGATGCCAAAACATTACGTATAGTTTCCCGCGCCGGGACGCATAATTTCAAGCGCTATGATCATTTCATATCATTTCACAACCACCAAAAAACTTAATACCTCGAAAAATTGTCCGAGGGGAGGGCTACTATACCTGTTGCCCAATCCCAATTGTAATATTAAATAAAATATTCTGAAATGAAAATGAAAATTGTTCAAAACCGTAAAAAACCTCTTTAGATCGTGAAACTGAATAAAGAATCCGGTGCCAGCACCGTAATCGTTATTCGGTTTTCAATTTTGAATAACTATACCGGTGCCAGCACCCTATTCGTTATTCAGTAAACCTTATTTACAGAAATGTACATAGACATCATTTGAAGACTTGAAAATCATAAACACCTCCTAAGATCGTTTTTCGTTATTAAGTTTGACTTTTTGTCAATAACGAAACCAGTGCAAGCACCGTACTCGTTATTCAAACTCAAAACAATTTATCGAGGATTTTAGTTTCATTGAAGTAGTGAAATCTTTATCTGTTTTATTTTTATGTTTTGAAATTACTCTCTATTTGCTGATTGTTTAATAACAAATAAGGTGCTGGCACCGGATTCGTGAATCATGAATCCGGTCCTAACTTCACGTTGCCTTGGTGGTTAAGCTCACCGTTTTGTCTATACAATTTGATAATGGCTGCGTCCATGTTATCGATGGTAATATAAGAATAACATGTTTCGTGATAATCTCAAGATCTTCGGAACTATCCCTAGATTATCAATTATGTGCAGGTACAATTATTAACAGTATGTAGTAAGATTACGAAAGTTATTTTTGTATTACATAATATTACACAAATCCTCTTTGATTAATGTTGAAACGAGACTTCAACGAGACTGAAACCTCACCAGAGCAGATTCTGAACGCCGTACTTTTAAGGAAGACAATCTAGAAAGTATTTTCAAGAACGCTATGATATTACTTGACTTATCCAGAGTCTACAATTGTTTAATGTAATTGATCTGATAATAAAGAACTAGTATGTAATATACATAGAGGAACTTACATGAGTGGCTAGGTAATATGAAAATTAAACTAGTTCAATAACTTGACACGAGTCCTTATGCGATATTTATGACATGACCGTATAACATGTCTGAACGGGTAAGTTATGGATAAAAAGCAAAATATGCATATATGAAGAATCCCTTAACAAAGCAGTACATAACTTTAAAGGGAAATATGGATATTTCCTAACTTAAAAAATATAGTAATTTCCATAGATCAGCTCACCAGTACAGTCCCCGGATACTTTCTCACACAACATGTCCTTACAGTTGCCTGGGCAATCTTGGTCACATGTATCACCAAACTTTCCAGCAACACATTCTGAGGAAATATTTTATCACAGAGATCTGCCATTAGTTTTTTGGAAATTAAATGGACACAATTCAGTGAAGCAAATTCTCACACATAACCACGATTTAAAATTATTAAATAAAACGATTCCTTATGAAAATTGAAAATATTTGGGTTTTTTTCGCTCGTGTCTCTTGATAATTTAAATATTTACTAACACGAGTTTGATATAAACATGATAAACAATAGCGATTTGTTGGGAAACCGCTATCTATGTTTAAGATTATGATGAAAACAGATAATATGTAAGCATTTAATCACTATTCATATACCAAAATCTAAACTATACAGTGACTGTGTAAAGAACAAATCCAAATTTTATCAATATCAATAGAAAAATAAATAAAAATATCCGAAAATTAACATGAATAATATTTTGCTTACCATTGCAGTTTCCTGTTTCCTTCTCACAAAGCTTGTCTTTACAATTGGTGGAGCAGTTCTGTTCACATTTAGCGCCGTACGTCTGAGGAATACAACCTGTAAAGATATTAATGTAAAGATACAAATGTTAACTTACTATAGAGTACCACACTCTGTGTCAATGTTTCGGTACTCTATAGCAGTAATTAATGTATTCACCGTCTACACCTTCTTGATGGAATTGACCTCATTATCAAGGAATGGTCTGCAACATGAAAATTATATATATGCATATAAGTATAAAGATTTCTAATATAAACACGAGTATGAGGAAATAAAGTTATTTCCATATCATTATTTTTTTCTTTTTTTCATGTTTAATCTGGCATTCTGATTTGCCAATTCTGTTTTTTTTTCAAATTGCTATGAAAAATGGAATTGTACTTGTAAACATATTTTTTTTATATCAAGTAGTCTGGAAAATTTATTAAAAGCATTGCTACGTAGATTCACACAGTATGCAAATCGCTATGAAAAAAAACCGGAAAGGGCGCAAAATCCTGATATTATCGTGGCTTTACAATAGACACTGTTGGTGCCAAAACATTACGTATAGTTTCCCGCGCCGGGACGCATAATTTCAAGCGCCGTGATCATTTCATATAATTTCACACCCACAAAAAAACTTAATACCTCGAAAAAATTTCCGAGGGGAGGGCTACTATACCTGTTGCCCAATCCCAATTGTAATATTAAATAAAATATTCTGAAATGAAAATGAAAATTGTTCAAAACCGTAAAAAACCTCTTTAGATCGTGAAACTGAATAAAGAATCCGGTGCCAGCACCGTAATCGTTATTCGGTTTTCAATTTTGAATAACTATACCGGTGCCAGCACCCTATTCGTTATTCAGTAAACCTTATTTACAGAAATGTACATAGACATCATTTGAAGACTTGAAAATCATAAACACCTCCTAAGATCGTTTTTCGTTATTAAGTTTGACTTTTTGTCAATAACGAAACCAGTGCAAGCACCGTACTCGTTATTCAAACTCAAAACAATTTATCGAGGATTTTAGTTTCATTGAAGTAGTGAAATCTTTATCTGTTTTATTTTTATGTTTTGAAATTACTCTCTATTTGCTGATTGTTTAATAACAAATAAGGTGCTGGCACCGGATTCGTGAATCATGAATCCGGTCCTAACTTCACGTTGCCTTGGTGGTTAAGCTCACCGTTTTGTCTATACAATTTGATAATGGCTGCGTCCATGTTATCGATGGTAATATAAGAATAACATGTTTCGTGATAATTTCAACATCTTCGGAACTATCCCTAGATTATCAATTATGTGCAGGTACAATTATTAACAGTATGTAGTAAGATTACGAAAGTTATTTTTGTATTACATAATATTATACAAATCCTCTTTGATTAATGTTGAAACGAGACTTCAACGAGACTGAAACCTCACCAGAGCAGATTCTGACTTTTAAGGAAGACAATCTAGAAAGTATTTTCAAGAACGCTATGATATTACTTATCCAGAGTCTACAATTGTTTAATGTAATTGATCTGATAATAAAGAACAAGTATGTAATATACATAGAGGAACTTACATGAGTGGCTAGGTAATATGAAAATTAAACTAGTTCAATAACTTGACACGAGTCCTTATGCGATATTTATGACATGACCGTATAACATGTCTGAACGGGTAAGTTATGGATAAAAAGCAAAATATGCATTTATGAAGAATCCCTTAACAAAGCAGTACATATCTTTAAAGGGAAATATGGATATTTGCTAACTTAAAAAATAGTAATTTCCATAGATCAGCTCACCAGTACAGTCCCCGGATACTTTCTCACACAACATGTCCCTACAGTTGCCTGGGCAATCTTGGTCACATGTATCACCAAACTTTCCAGCAACACATTCTGAGGAAATATTTTATCACAGAGATCTGCCATTAGTTTTTTGGAAATTAAATGGACACAATTCAGTGAAGCAAATTCTCACACATAACCAAGATTTAAAATTATTAAATAAAACGGTTCCTTATGAAAATTGAAAATATTGGGTTTTTTTCGCTCGTGTCTTTTGATAATTTAAATATTTACTAACACGAGTTTGATATAAACATGATAAACAATAGCGATTTGTTGGGAAACCGCTATCTATGTTTAAGATTATGATGAAAACAGATAATATGTAAGCATTTAATCACTATTCATATACCAAAATCTAAACTATACAGTGACTGTGTAAAGAACAAATCCAAATTTTATCAATATTAATAGAAAAATAAATAAAAATATCCGAAAATAAACATGAATAATATTTTGCTTACCATTGCAGTTTCCGGTTTCCTTCTCACAAAGCTTGTTTTTACAATTGGCGGAGCAGTTCTGTTCACATTTAGTGCCGTACGTCTGAGGAATACAGCCTGTAAAGATATTAATTTAAAGATACAAATGGTAACTTTGGTACCACACTCTGTGTCAATGTTTCGGTACTCTATAGTAGTAATTGATGTATTCACCGTCTACACCTTCGTTATGGAATTGACCTCATTATCAAGGAATGGTCTGCAACATGAAAATTATATATATGCATATAAGTATAAAGATTTCTAATATAAACACGAGTATGAAGAAATAAAGTTACATAAATTTTGTTATTTCCATACCATTATTTTTTCTTTATTTTCATGCTAAATCTGGCATTCTGATTTTCCGATTCTTATTGTATCAAACCGCTTTAATAAATAAATAAATAAACCGAGAATTGCGCCAAATCCTGACTTGATCGTAACATAACAATAGGAAATGTTGGTGCCAAAACGTTACGTATAGTTTCCCGCGCCGGGACGCATAATTTCAAGCGCTATGATCATTTCATATCATTTCACAACCACCAAAAAACTTAATACCTCGAAAAATTGTCAGTTTTCAATTTTGAATTATTATACCGGTGCCAGCGCGCTATTAGTTGTATAGTAAACCTTACTTACATAGACATCATTTCAAGACTTGAAAACCATAAAACACCTCCTTAGATCGTTTTTCGTTATTGAGATTGAAAGCACCGTATTCGTTTTTCGGTTTCCACTTTTGATCAACTAAACCGGTGCCAGCACCTTGTTCGTTATTCAGCAAAACTGACATAGACGTCATTTAAACACTTGAAAGTCGTTAAACACCACCTCCTTAGATCGTTTTTCTTGCCAGCACCGTATTCGTTATTCCAAAAATGAAGAATCTAGTTTTTTGATGTTGGGAAATTTTGATATGTTTTTTTTAATAGTATCACCAGAACAAATGTGTTTTAGTTCTTTTCCGGGGATACACATTTACCAACTTAAACCCACAGTACAGAAACATTAACGTTGCGTATCAATTAAGAAAAATAATTTCTTGAAATATCAATGGAATCGTACGTGTAAACGTATTTTGTTTTATCAAGTAGTCTGGAAAATTAATTATAAGCATTGCTACGTGGATTCACACAGTTTACAAACAAAATTTCTTACATACCCCGATGAGATTAAAAAATAGTGACATCAATGCTTAAATAACGGCTCACCAATACAGTCCCCGGATACTTTCTCACACAACATGTCCTGACAATTGCTTGGACAATCTTGTTCACATGTATCACCAAACTTTCCAGCAACACAATCTGAGGAAATATTTTATCATCGAGTATTATTGAAATGAAAACAAAGTTTTGTGCATTATTATACGACACTCAAGACGTATTTGATTTGATTTTGGTAACATGTTGTAACAATGCCAACATCACGAATGTCCAACTTATAAATAATAAGATATTTCATGGCATATTTATAATGAATTAAAAGAATGTCATTTGATAGACTGACGTAAACTAATAACGGGGATTGTCCAACTTTACGTTGCTTGTTAAACTAAATGGGATAATTACTTACTATGGCAGTTCCCAGTTTCCTTTTCACAAAGCCTGCCTTGACAACTGACAGAACAGTTAAGTTCACATTGAATGCCGTACTTCTGAGGAACACAATCTTTGAAATGGAAAGTAAATTAATGATAAAAAACATTGATTAAAAATATTGCTTTTCAATAGACGGTGTTATGGTAAAAAGAAGTAGAGTTGCCTCCCTTTGAAGGTCCCAGAGTACTTTTTGGCGTACGTGACTAATCATGGGAATAGAAGTTGCGTACGTGACAAGTTGGTACAATTTTGTATGATTAGAGTGCTCCCCCTTGTTATGCTTCATTCTGAGCACTTCCTTTATAAGTTCAAGACCACGAGGGTTGCCGGTGAGTTTTGTCTGTACTCGGTTTGTCATAAAACCATTTAAAAAATTATATTCACAACAAACATTTTAACATTTTTTAACAGCACATAAGGCTGTACATTACATTTACATGTTTACTGGTCATGCATGTCCAGCATTACCGGATTTTTTGACAGCAGCAATTTTTTGACAGCAGCAACGGACAGGTAACAGGTTCGATTAATTGGCATTTATAAAAGCGAGTTACATGATGCCTAAGGGCATTTCTGTTTTAGTACTAATAATGATTTCAGCTAGGTTTGTTATTAATAATAAATTCTTGTTATTGGGTAACATTTTTGTTTATTTTTCCAGATCATGATTGTCAGTATTCATTATATATTTCATAGCTAATTATTTAGTTTTGTATATATACATATACATGTAGGCTGCTAAGACATAGATACAATGGGTATAAGTGTGTCCATATTTGTCCTGATACTGGTGACTCAGATATATTGGTCTTAATTAGTTTATCGAGTATGTAAACCTACAGTCAATAGTGAATAGTTAGTAATAACAGCGATATTATGATTATGTTCCATAGAATTGTCACTAATTAAGTTTTAATTTTCTTTTCTGAGAAATATTCGTGAATTTGGGATGCCGAAGGGAAAGTAACAGCCGCCATCTGGCCAGACGTTACGTCTACGTCAACAGATCTAGAGCCGGTTCATGACCCTATAGCTACTCAGCAGGATGTTGCCCCTCGCTCACAGGAAGAAGCTGCAGGTATAGAAAACACAATCAGGCCGATTCAGAGCATTCACACTATTATAGGGGTCAATCTCTCTGACTCCCTTAAGCAAAAAATTATCTCTGGCCAATTTGTTGACCTGGCTGCCCTGCTGCACAATAATATTAACCCCATACAGGAGCACAAAGTAACTATTGATAAAAATGGGGAGCTCAGTATGAAACCGAAACTGCAGGAGAAAATATATACAATTGAGAGATGGTCTGATGCATTTTTGGTTTTCATGTCAATTTATGGATCAGCTCATCCATCAAAAGTATTAGATCTCATAAAATACATGCACACTATCCGCCTCGGGGCAGCTAGGTCGGCAGGTTGGAGAATGTATGATGAACAATATAGACTTAAGAAAGCTTTACAACCAGAGAGTTCATGGTCAGAGATAGATAGCGAGTTTCGGCTTGTCTATATGAGCGGTCACACCAATACACCTGCAGCATCTGTTCCTAGATCAGGTGTACAGGTACCTAGTTCAAAGGGAGGTAAATGTTATGAGTTCAATCACAAGGGTTCCTGTTTTAAACATCCATGTTCATACCTCCATGCTTGCATGAGGTGTTCGGGGAATCATGCTTTGTTCAATTGTCCGTTGCATAGACAACTTGGGAGCCAAGACTTAGCCCTTCGCTTTCCTGTCCAAAATCAGCAACGCATGTCAAACCATACCTCCCATCAATTCCAATATGCGAGAGCTCCCTTTCCAAGGTCAAGAGAGGCAACAGGGGGACGATTTATGGGCCCTAGGCAAATCACTAATTAACACTGCAGTTTTAATTTCTTACTTAAAGGAATATTCAGACACGCATATAGCAAATATTTTGTCAGAGGGTTTTACGAAAGGGTTTCGTTTAAACTACATAGGGCCACGAATTCCAACTAGTTGTAGAAATCTCATTTCAGCATATGATCATCCAAAAGAGCTTTTGGAAAAAAATTAAGAAGGAGATTGATTTAGGTAGAGTTGTTGGCCCTTTTGTCTGTAGACCTATCTCAAATTTAAGGCTATCACCAGTTGGAGTTGTTCCTAAGTCTGATGGGTCATGGAGGCTTATAACTCATCTTTCTTACCCTAAGGATACAAGTGTAAACGACTTCATAGAGTCAGATTATTGCTCAGTCCAATATAACTCCTTTGATGAGGTTCTTGAGATGATAAGTAATTTAGGTAGGGGTGCATTGTTAGCAAAAGTTGATGTGAAGAGTGCATTTAGACTGCTTCCAATTTACCCAGGTGATTTTGACTTGCTTGGGTTTCAAGTTGAGGGAAAGTTTTATGCTGATAAATGCCTTCCAATGGGGTGCTCTGCATCCTGCAACCTATTTGAAAAAATTGCAACTTTTTTACAATGGTTGATAGAGAGAGAGGAAATCAAGTCTGCAGTCACTATCCCATTATTTAGATGATTTTATTTTTGCTGGAAGGAATGACAATGATGACTGTAAAAAACTCATGGTTTGTTTTGAAAACATTTCAAAGGAGTTGAGTTTACCGTTAGCTGAAGAAAAAACAGTTGGCCCAGTTAAGTGTTTTTAGGTTTTGAAATTGACACCGTAGAAATGGTTATACGTATACCTCGTCCAAAGATTGAAGAACTTCTAAGCCTTTTGTTTGAATATCTTGGTAAGCAGAAAATAACCCAGAGGAATCTAGAGTCATTGGTAGGAAAATTGAGTTTTTTCTGCAAAGCTGTTCGCCCAGGTAGGGCATACCTGCGTAGGTTCTATGATGCCCTGGTCAAGGTAAAAACAAAACAAAAAACCTCACCACTTTATTGAATTGTCTGAGGAGTTAAGAGATGATATGGCAATGTGGAAACGTTTCTTGGTCAGTTTTCCAGGCCAAGTATATTTCTCTCGGGCATTATGGTCAGATAGCAGTGTGTTACTGTTATTCACCGATAACACAGGGCCATGCGAGTTAGGTTGTGGTGCATATTTTGAGGGTAGGTGGGCATACTTTGCTTGGCCCAGGGACTGGGTTCATGAAAGCATTATAAGGGATATTACATTTCTCGAGTTGGTTCCAGTTATAATGGCATTGTCATTGTGGGGTACCCTGTTGATTAACAAAAAGATTAAGTTTAATATAGATAACATTGCTTTGGTAGCCATCCTTAATAACCAAACATCAAAGTCAAAGCGAACCATGCTTTTAGTTCGTGAATTTGTTTTATTGATAATGAAGTACAACATTTTGTTTCGTGTTCAGCATGTTGCTGGTGTGCTTAATGATATTGCTGACTCTATTTCCCGAAAGCAGTGGCACAGATTCCGGCAGCTGGCACCACAGGCGCAAGCAAACCCAGAGGGGCTGCCAAATTCATTTCTGCAGTTGATCTCCAATCCGATAAGTGATCTCCAATAAGTGCTTCATTGGCTCATAATTCTCATGCAGCATATAGGACAGGGTTGTCTATTTTTGAGTCTTTTCGAGCTAGCAGAGGATTCCCACAAATATGGCCCCCAGATTTAGTCCATATTGTTCAATTTATAGCATATCTTTCTTTAGAAGGTAAATCCCCATCCACTTGCCGTTCATACGTTTCTGCAGTTGGGTTTAAGAGTAAGGTGAAGAGTACCAGATGTCACACAACAATATGTTATTATAAAAATGTTAGAAGGTGTTAAACGTTTGAAACACCATTCTGATTCCCGCCTCCCAATCACCACCAAACTTTTAGAACGTATTATTAGGATCCTGCCAGTCATTTGCTCTAGTATATATGAAGCCAGCCTGATTTCAGCTACGTATGTTTTAGCATTTTCAGCTTTTCTTCGTGTCGGGGAAATCACAGTAACAAATAAGGGTATTCAGCATACTATTCAGGCAGAAGATATCGAAATTAATTATATATCCTCTTACTTAAGGTAAAACATTCAAAGACTGATCAAGGGGGCAAAGGTATAACTCTTGAGGTCCCTCAGACAGGGGGATTTCTGTGTCCGCTAAGGCATGTTGGCGCGTTTTTAAAAATACGTCCAAATTTCGTTGGTCCTTTGATGTGTCAATTTTGGGGGTAAGCCCTTAACACGTTTTCAGTTCTGTTCAATTTTAAAGAAATCATTGTCAGTTTTAGGTTTAGATGATAAGAGTTACAAATCCCATTCAATTCGTATTGGAGCTGCCACTGCTGCAGCAGCAGCTGGAATAGCCGATGCTGAAATAAGAAGTGCTGGGTGGTGGAAGTCAGAGTCGTTCAAGTCATACATTAGATTAGGGAAACTTTCCAATTAGGGCATGTCTTAATTCCTGATTTAAGATTTCAGGAACAGTCTGGATTTTGGGATCGTCCATCATCAAAAGGGCTTTCATAGATTCGAGGCGCAGACCGGGAGGAACAAGTTTAGGCCTTGAACGCATTGCGCTTCAAATTTGGTGGCAAGGGTACAGTGGTTTGAAGCTTTTGGACTTGTACAAAAAAACTAACACTTTGCTAAGGGTAGGTCAATCCCCGAACATTTTGGTGTTGCATTGCGGCGACATCGATATCGGTGTTCTTCCCATAGGTGATTTGTATCATCAGGCTATGAATATCATAATACAAATACAAAGGAGTGTCCCTCAGGCACATTTAGTGTGGTCCCAGATTCTACCCCGTAGGAAATGGAGGGGTGATAAAGATCCCGATGTCATGGATAGGTGTAGACGTAGGCTTAATAGCGCGTGTGCTAAATTGATTTTACAGCTGGGAGGCTCATATGTTCTGCACCCTGATATATTGCGGAGCAGTATGCGCTTGTTCACTGTGGACGAGGTTCACCTTTCTGAGATTGGTCAAGAAATTTTCCTGAATGGGATACAGGGGGGCATAGAATATATTCATTCAATGGGGAGGGGGGGGGTGGTTTTTCCTCCACAGTATGCGAGAAGTGGGCACGGCATTTAGTCAATTGGTTCTGGTACACTGGCTACAAATCTGTAGAATTACTTAATTATTTGTGATTAGTTCATTACATATAAAATTATCTATTATTTGTATTAATGTGTCGAGCAATGTCGCTCGAAGTTTTGTGGGGTACCATTTGCGGACCCAATTTGTGTGAGCAATTGGCTCGATTTGTTTGATTTTGTGTTTTGCTGCTCCCCCACCTTAATTTGTGGCGGATGTCCATCAGTTGCAAATCTTATAATTTGCTTTTGATGTCCATTTTGGCGATGCGCAGCAAAAAAACTTTGGTATTGATTAGAGTAATTATGCACTCGACCTTCGTTTTCGGGGTCAGGTGTAAAACATTTCATTAAGTAAGTGATATGGACATTTTAATTTACAATACTGAAAGATATCTGAAAAAAAGTGATTTTGGTTAATTGAATTTACTGGTCTAATGAACCTAATAAACCTACTTCCGGTAATTAACTCCCTTAGTAAGCAATGCAAATGGCAGCCATTACTGAACCCCAAGCTATGAATTGTTTATACAGGACTGTATGGTTTATAACCTAGCGGTCGTAACATTTGAGGTACAAATATGTTTGCCGACTTGAAGATGGAAGTTTTAACCACCGTTTATGCCTATCAAAGACTGAAATTATGTTTGGTCGCGAACGCCATGTGCATGAAAGATCACTCGTAAAGCGTGATTTTGAAGCCATAACTCGGATGATGCGGTAGGCAAAATAAAACATGCCGATTTATTCAATGTGTTCCGTTATTCATTGTCGATATTTAGCATTGTAATAATACTAAGAAATGAACTGTACTTACCCTTTTTCAAATTAGGCCTATAAATTTACGTTCGATTTCTTCACGATTACAG